>NW_026054732.1:0-8484 GCF_022830035.1 Ophidiomyces ophidiicola
TTATTCTTTCCTTAATTAATAATTTATACAAGCAATACTATGATGGTAATCTTATTGCTGTAACTCTATTAGAAAATAAAGTTTGAAATAAACTTTTATAGAATAAGGTTTGAACTAAACCAAAAAGAGTTATAGATCAAACTTTATATTTAATCAAGATTTATGTATATGACTCTGTAAATGTTATAGAAGTTATACATGTTATACACATGTTATATAAGACAATATATAGTATATAAATTTGATTATATTTGAGAATGTGATATTCTCACATGTTAGAAAACTTCTTTCTATTCTATCTTGTCAACATTGATGCATTTTATGCAACAACAAATGCAATTACACACTGTTAGATACAATTAGATACTATGGCTGGAATCACAAGTGGAAACAGAAAGAGACAAATACATGTGAATTCTAATAATAATTCACAGATTGAAGCCTCTATCACTGTCTCTCAAGAAGAACAGATGAGTCAGACTATAGCATCAGAGACTATAGCTGAAACTTCTTCAATGAATAATCAAGAAGCATCAGTAGCACAAGTTAAACACTTAATTGACACTTTAAGTGAGTCAATGAATGTTGACATCTCAGAGAGAGCAACTTCAAGAGATCAGACATCAGAAGCTGTCATTTCAAAACAGAAAAAGAATATTACAGTTCAGAATCTTTCTCATGATGCAGATTAAATCATCATGAAGCTTGAGACAAAGCTCAATCTCATTAAGAAAAAACAGAAGATCCAAAGATTGAAAAATTTCATTAATGACAATGAAATCTTCAACAATTCTCTACTGAAGAAAAGAACTGAATGAAATCAAGAAACAATATTCTCTATGTCTTTCTTCAATCTGACACTCAGAATGTAACTGATTTCTCTGGAATTAATCATGAAGAATGTCAAAGATGCAATGAATGCATAAGTAACAGTACTGAAAGCACAATAGAAGAACTCTTTCTGCAATGAAAGTGCAAAAAACATGAATTCTGTGTATGCTCTGATCTGAAAAAGACAAAAAAGATTCATTGCCCAGACTCTCAGAAATTTAGAAGAGTTTATCACTGTCTTCAAAGTCTTCCATCTCTATCAAGAGAAATACTTCAAGAACAATGATAAACACAAAATGTTGAAAGTCATTCAACACTTTGAACCAAAGCTATTGATCAAGTGGTTACATAACTTTAAAGACTCTGAGAAAAGAATCTCATGAAAAGACTTAAAAGCATGATTGAAATGTCAAATTGTGAACTCAGAATGCACTTTTAGAGATGCAGAATGTGAATATCTGACACTGATGCAGAAGAAAAATCAAAAGATGCATGACTTTATCATGCAATTAGAGATTCTAGAACACAGACTGAAACATAAATATAATGAACATCAGAGAAAGTCACATCTCTATTTAAAAATGCTCAGTGAAGTACATTCTGAATATGACAAGTATGCAGATAACTTTGATGCACTTAACTATGACACACTAATACAAAGACTTGTCACTGCAGAGAGGAACATCTCAGAAAAATATAAGAAAACAAAGCTCAAGACATTTTCTTTATTCTTCTTTCATCAGAAAGATAGTAGAAAAATCTACTATAAAGAGAAGAAAAAGAGCAAGTCATGAAACAATAAAACAGATTAAAACTCAGAATATGATAATTTCTCAGCAGAAAAAAGCAGCGTAAGTGCAAGTTTAATAATGATTCAGTATTATATTGTACTTTTCATAAGTGAAAAGAGCATGCAACTGAAGATTGCTTGATTCTGATGAAGCAGAAACTGACAGACACTATGTCAAAAAATAAGTAAAAGAGTTCATTAACACTGCAATGACTCTAGATTTACACAAGAAGTGGTGAAGTCTCATGTCTTTTCTGATCACAGTATAAATTCAATCAGCAACAGAGAAAGAAACAGTTCTGATCTTAGTGAACTCAGAAGCAGAAGCAAACTTCATTGACTGATACTGAATTAAATTAAAAGAACTGATTAATGATGGAAAATCTCTCAAGCTAGTCAAAGCAATTGATGAACACAAGATACACATCTATGAAACCCATCATCTCACTGTCAGCACAACTTACAGTAATGAGATTTTACAGTCAGTGAGTCAAGAGTTTGAAAGTATTGATCTAATCAATTACAATATGATCTTAGACTACTCTTGACTCAAAAAAATCAATTCACTGATTAACTGACAGAAGAACAACTGAACATACTGACAAAACATCTCTGAAGATCTTCAAGAATCAGAAATTATCTCAGCTAAAGAAGCTATGATGAAAGTTATCATTGAAGCTCAAACTTATATGATCTCAATTGATGAAATTCTTATCACAGACAACAATTGAGATACCAGCACACTCTACAGCACAAATGTTGTGAACATCATGTTGAAATCTCTCAACTACATTATGTCACTCACATAAAGTTTCTCCAAAGATAACACTGGCATTGCAATTAATGATGCAAATGTTGTGAATTTCATGTCAGCATTGTCTGACTACATTATATCATATGCACACATCTTCTTCAAAGAAAACACTGCCAATTCATTCAGATTATCAAACACTGAACATATCATAGATCTGAAGAAAGAAAAGAAACCATCATTCATGTCAATCTATAATCTGTCAGAAGCAGAGCTTGCAGTACTTCAGAAATACATAACTGATGCACTGAAGAAGAAATGAATTCAACTCTCAAAGAGTTCAGCTGAGACATCTATACTCTTTGCATCAAAGAAGAATGAAGATCTCAGACTCTGTGTAGACTATAGAGATCTTAATTTCATTACACTAAAGAATAGATATTCATTATTATTAGTTAGTGAAATGTTAGACAGATTGTCTGATGCTAAGATCTACACAAAGCTTAATCTCAGAGATGCTTACCATTGTATCTCAATATGCAAAACTGATAGATGAAAGACTGCATTCCACATCTGTTATGATCATTATAAATATAGAGTAATGCCTTTTGATTTTATCAATGCATCTGTCACTTTTTAAGCTTACATAAATGAAGCTCTTGCAGATTTACTAGATGTGTGCTGTGTAGTCTATCTGAATGACATCCTTATATATTTAAATAGCATGGAAGAACATAAAATGCACACACATATGATATTAGAGTGCTTGAAGCATGCAGTACTGTTTGTCAAACAATTTAAATGCAAGTTTGCAACAGAAAAAGTCTTCTTGAGATTTGTCATAGAATTCAAGAGTATTTCAATGGAAATGAATAGAGTGTTGATCATTCTAGACTGATCAACTCTCAAAAGCATTAAGAAAGTTCAATTCTTTCTTGAATTTGCAAATTTCTATCACCACTTTATTCATGTCTATTCACACATAGCAAATGCACTCTTTGAGCTCATTAAAGAGGATACAAAGAAGAGACAGCACAACTTTGACTGAATAAAAAATGCTCAACACACATTTGAAGAACTAAAAAGAAGCTTTATCTCAGCATCTTTTCTAGTACACTTTGACAATTAGCAGTGCATTCAGTTAGAACTGGATGCATCTAATTATGCAGTAGTAGCTATTCTTACACAACTTCAAGAAGATTGACTATGACACTCAGTTGTCTTCTGAAGTAGAAAGCTAATTGACATGAAAACCCACTATGATACTCATGATAAAGAACTTTTAGCTATAGTAGCTGCATTTAAACACTGAAGACACTATCTGAAGAGAAGTCAGAAATCAGTACATGTCTTGTCTGATCATGCCAATCTACAGTTCTTTATGACAATCAAGAGCTTAAACAGACATCAGACAAGATGAATGGAAGCACTTAATACATATGACTTCATATTACTACATCACCCAGATAAATTAAATTCAGCAGATGCATCAAGTCATCAATCAGATTATAAAGACATCAACCATAATGAGACTCTTCTATCTACTCTGCAACAGAAGATCAGACATGACATTCAACTAAAATAAAATCTAGAGAACAACAAACAGTTGACTTCTATAGTAAACTGTGTCAGAGTGCATGACTGAATGCTGAAAGCACAAGAAATAAATGAAAACATAGATGTTGGCACAACTTCTTTTCTTATGTTGCACTCAATACAGACAATAACATCATCAGAAGACATTAGAGAATCAATTCTTATGTCAAGACTCATAATTAATACTGTCATAAAGTCTGAGACAGTCTACACTGAAATGTCTGAATTCTTAATTTCTCTATTGCTGCAGCTCCAAGAGCTGGACACATTTATGTCCATTCAAAGAAGAGAGATGAAGAAGAAAGATGTCTTCATGACTGAAGATGTAACATAAATAAGTTTTAAAGATAATGTGCTATAAACAAATAATAGAGCATATGTATCTAGTCAGTCAGCATTAATCAATGAGATTATACACTCAAATCATGATGACTCACAGAGAGGTCACTTTGGAATGAAATGTATCATTGAAGTCATTCAAGATAAGTACTATTGGCATGAACTTATCAAGAATGTAGCAGATTATGTCAAGACATGTAATATCTGTCAGAGAATCAAATCCAGAAGACATAAAATACATGGAAAATTAGAAACTATTTCAATGTCTTCACAATTCATGAAGTCAATCTCAATGAACTTCATCACAGAGTTATCTCCCTTCATTTGAAGAGACAATATCTTTGATGCCATTCTAGTAGTGGTGGACATCTATACAAAATTCACCCTATATCTACCATTGTAGGGTGGCAGTCTATAAGATAGATGCTAAAGAACAATGTATCAAGTCTACAGTGTAAGAAAGATAACTAAGTTGCACTTATAGTATCAAAGTAGTATTGCTATATGCACAGTAAGAGAAGAACTCATTGCTGATCTTCTGTGAGAGAAGACCAGCATGGCTTTAAGTACTAGTGAGATTAGAGCTACACTAACTAATAAGATACTAGCTCTTAGGGCAGGTCTAGTCTACAGTGAGCATGACAACCATGTAGAAATGACATCAACACAGAAGACTTAGCAGAGCTATGCTATGAGTGCATCTTTACTATCTATGGTACACCAAAAAAATTTAATTTCAGATAGGGGATCTCTATTTACAAGCAATTATTGGTCAACTCTATGCTTCTACTTTGGTGCAAAACAAAGATTAAGCACCACTTACTATTCTCAAACAGATGGTCAAACAGAAAGACAAAACCAAACCCTGGAACATTATTTATGAGAGTTTATTAATTACCACCAAGATGATTGAGTACAATGGCTATCTATGACTCAACACACATACAATCAATCAAAGCATAGCTCAATGGAAGAAATACCAGCAGTTGCATTAATGGAGTATAGACCAGAGTTATGTATAAATGTGAACAAATCATTAGAACACATGGCTCCAAAAGCCATGAAAAGAACAGAGTTGTTACAAGAGATGTGCAAACATCTTGAAAAAACACTTCAAATTGTCTGTGAAGTGCAGAAAAAGTATTATGATTCAAAGCACATATCATAAGTATTCAATGTAGGAGAATGAGTACTTCTCAATGCAAAGAACTTAAGCATGCTTCATTCAGCTCAATAACTGGACCATAAGTATATAGAATCATTTGAAATCATTGAAAAATGAAGAAAACAATTCTATAAGCTTCAATTACCACCCTCATTTAGAAGTATTCACTCAATATTTCATATTTCCATGCTAGAAAAATACAATAAAAGGGAAAATAAATTACCACCATTAGATCCAGAACTGGTGAATGGTCATGAAGAATACCAAGTAGAAGATATTCTGAACAAACAGATACACAGAAATAAAATTGAATATCTAGTTCATTGAAAAGAATGAGAATCAGAAAAGAACATCTGAAAACCAGAAGAATATGTTCAGAATACAGAAGCACTAGACTTCTTTGAACAACAAGAAACATCTGAAGAAGAATGTTCAAAAAAGCATCAACAGAAAAGAAAAACAGCATAACTGCTGCAAAAAATGTAAGATAGTATTTCATCTTGTGTAGAAATTTCAAAAAACAAGACTTTCAGAGAGTTCTGTTCTTGTTATTCAATAAAAGAAAGAAAAAGAAGTGTAACAGACAACTGCTTCATTGATTAAATGCTCAAAGACAGTTACTATGTGAACTTAACAACTAGATACAAGAAAAAAGCATCAAAGCACACAAAAAACAACTTTTTTCTGAGCTGAAGCTCAATTTTTCTGCAAGTTGGAGATCTTCTGCTCATCATAAATGCCAGTGATGGCACAGACAGCATGATGGACAAGACAGTAAACATGATGAGCAAGATGACACTTTAAATATGTCTGCACTGACTTAATCTGCTTCTCTTCATCTCTCTCTTCTCTGACTCTACTTCTCTGCAAATGCAGAGGGGTGCTGAAGATGATCACAGACTGAGACAGTGCAGACATGTGAACTCTTGCTGCTAATGAATCTCATTTATAAATAACAGTCTCACATCTGACATTGATCATGACAGCAGTTTTGCAGACTCAACATTTTTCAATACTAATCATAACAGCTGCACACACACACTTACTACATTGTCTTGTAGCAGAAGCAGTCAGATGTTACATCTTACATCAGAGATCTGAACACTCAGTAAAGACAGTCATGCTCAATCTATCAGCATAGTAGATCAGATTCTGTAAATTGAAGATTCACTAAAGCTCATTCTCTGAATTAATGATCTAAAGTTTGTGTCAGCAAGAAATGAAACAATCTAGACACTGAAAGTGCATGAAACTTAATAAATTCTAGAGTGTCAGCACAATTTAGTGCTGAAAATGCATTAATAAGTGATCATCAAAAACTCTCATGCATGCAAAAGATATAGAGTTCTTATCAGAGTACATAAACAGTGCACTCTTCAGCATGCTTTGCAATGGCAGCATCTGAACATAATGACACATAAGTTGTCAGAGTTGATGAGCAGAAGAAGACAGTGAGAGCATGAAGCATGACTACATCAAAATTGATTAGTGAATGTTCACATAAGTTCAAAAATCAAGACATCAAAAACACTGTGAAGAACATAAACAAAAGCAAAAGTGAATATATCACAAAAGATTAATGATAACAGTAAATAGCATAGATGAGTCAAAAGTCATTAGCAAAATCAAAATAACAGTAGCAAAAACTACTGCACAATAACATTATGAATCAATAATTCATAACATGCAAAAACAAAATTCTCATTGCACTGCTTAGCATCAACAAAAATGCTGAAGTGATGTGAACAGATCAATTCAGTACTCACACAACATAAAGAATAATAAGTGATGAGACAGTGTGATGAAAGAAGCAGTGAGACATGATGATGATGATGATGTGATGATGCTTAAGTGAAGAAAGAAGAAGAAAAAGCTCACATGCTGATGTTGTTGATATTCACTAAGTGTTAGCATCATGCTAATGCTGATAACTATGCAACCATCAATCACACTAATGCTCACACTAACACTGACAGTGTGACATCACTAATTATCTGATCAACATTGATGCAACAAAACACTGATGCTCAATTGATGTCAGTGCAACAAAATGGTGACATCTGATCAGCATCAGTGCAACAAAATACTTACACTGCATTTCAACATCACAACACTGCAGACTTCACTTACATCAACATTCAACACTATTGCAAATTATTAATCATACACTTTAATATTTCAAAATTAGAACATCAACAGTGCAATCTGATGTCTAATTAAATCACTATGCTACATTTTAGAATCTTGAGAATGATGTCTACAAGAAAGAAGAGCAATTATTATGTTCACTGTAGACTAAATCTGCTCTAAGAGTTAGTATTTTATTAGTTAGCATAATTCTAATCTCACTAGTACTTAAAGCCACACTGATCTTCTTTCACAGAAGGTCAGCAATGAGTTCTTCTGTTACTGTGCATATAGCAATACTACTTTAATACTATAAGTGCAACTTAGTTATCTTTCTTACACTGTAGACTTGATACATTGTTCTTTAGCACCTATCTTATAGGCTGCCACCCTACAATCTGTCACTTAAGTTTGATAAACAGAGTGAATTAGACAGTTTAGACTCTATGATGAAAATTAAGTCAGTTTCTCTAAATAAACTTGTTGATGGTGGTAAACTCTTCTATGTGATGAGAATTTGTTAAAGTTAACAAATTATCATCATGAATGTAAATCTGCAAATATCAGTCAGTTATAAAAATTTAATTGATGCATTTAGTGTTGCAAAAAATGTGTGAGAATATCACATTCTCAAATATAATCAAATTTATATACTATATATTGTCTTATATAACATGTGTATAACATGTATAACTTCTATAACATTGACAGAGTCATATACATAAATCTTGATTAAATATAAAGTTTGATCTACAACCCTTTTTGGTTTAGTTCAAACCTTATTCTATAAAAGTTTATTTCAAACTTTATTTTCTAATAGAGTTACAGCAATAAGATTACCATCATAGTATTGCTTGTATAAATTATTAATTAAGGAAAGAATAA
>NW_026054733.1:0-7796 GCF_022830035.1 Ophidiomyces ophidiicola
CTCTGTTTTCTGCTGAAGAGAGCCATTGAGAAAGTCTTTTTAAAGAAATTGAATTGAAAGTTTCAAATTCTTCTTTTAGAAGATCAAGACCATTGTCATTGTTGAAAATCTCAGTAGAAATTCCATGAACAACAAATACTCCCCAATGTTCATCTTTATGATATTTTGACTGAGAAAAATCAAAGTCACAGTCAGTCAATACATCAGAAAGAGCAGATTGCCAGATTTTATCATGTTCTTGAAGAAATTCTGCAGAAAATTGATCTGTTGTGATCAGAATTACTGAAAGTCTCTTAAAAGATTTGACAACTGAGGAGACCACTGATTTTTCAGTAATTTTGGCATTCACAAAGGCATCATTGATTCTGTTTCTGATAAAGGAGGCTTTATTTTGAATTCTTTCAGCAATTTCAGAATTGACTCTAAAAATCAGTCTGTTTTCTCAATGGTCTTGATCTGGAGCACTTGATATGGAACATCATCAATTCCAAGTCAAATTTAATGAAAATATATTCATTGGAAAGCTCTTGTTTCATTTAGTTATTCCCTCCATTTTTGCCTGGCAATTCCCTGTGGTGGGTGGGAAATCTCACACCAAAGACTGGGTCACCAGTTTTGGCTACTCAGGCACTTTGCCTGGTCACCACAACACAACCACCTCCACTACAGTCCTGAAACATTGGAAATTGATTTCTTTTGTGTTAAAGAATCTATACCCAAGAGGAAAATACTTGCATCCTCAAACTGATTAAGAATTCACTCAGTTTTGGTGGCTCTCCATCAGTCTTTCACAGTGAAAAGTTTTTGTGTTCCTGGCTTACTAAGCCATAACCAGCAACACCAAAGCTGAATTGAAGTCTGAACTTACATAATTATTCCACCAAACTCTATTATACCCCATCAAAGTGGTACAACTGCAGAACACAGCCAAAATTCCAGCAGAACATAGAAATTTGATCACAACTCAGCCAAAACAAAATCTTTTTAAATTCAGTTGGATATTTCTGATTCTCTGATCAATTCTCTACCTCCCTGATATACTATCGATTTTCTCCGGCCCCGATTTTCACTTCCAAAAAGTCAAAACCATTAGCCAGTTGGGGTCAGCAAAGATAAATTCAACCACAAATCAGTCAAAACAAGATCTCTTCAAAATTGATTTAATATCTCTGATTCTCTGATCAATTCTCTATCTCCCTGATATCCTATCGATTTTCTCTGACCCTGATTTTCACTTCCAAAAAGTCAAAACCATTGGCCAGTTGGGGTCAGCAAAGATAAATTCAATCACAACTTAAACAAAACAACTCTTCTCTCTTTCTTATTTGTCCCAAAGACATAGACTCTCCCAGTCACTGATCCCTGCATCCATCAGCTAGTGATGGTTAAAATTGCTCTTTTATAGTTAGAATAATCATACTAGACTTGTTGATTTTCTAGCAAAGAAGAAGACTTTTTACTTACATATCATAACAGTTTCTTCCAGTTCTTCTGCAGTTGGAATTTGACTTTGCCTTGAGATACATTAGTGTCTTGCAAAGAAGAATTAGAATTGTAATCTGAGGTTGAAAAAGAACTGAGTTATCTTGAATCTTAGATATTGATTCTGAGATTCTGATAAAGTTGCTTGTCACTCTTCAAAAAGACAAGGAGAGGTTTTTTTCTGGACTTGACTTCTCAGATAGACAGAAACAGCACATAAGTCATTCATTTTCTGTGATCAACATAAGATATAGAGACTAAAGTTACACTCTTGAAGTGTGAGACTAGTTGATATATTGAACTGAGATTACAAGTGGTTTACTTAAGTCTTCTCTATCAAAAAGACTTTCAGTTTGACAATTCTCTTGAAAAATTGTTAGTGGGTTCTCTTATTCAAGTACATCTACTCATCTGGCTCCACAAGTTTTCTTTTGTTATCTTGCACCATTCTCTCCAGTTTCAGAGTAATCTTAAAATAAACTGCTCTAATAGTTCAGGAACGTGCCATCTATTACTGCTATTTTTGTTCAGGGAATTTTGAAAACTTTGGCTTTTTCTTGACTGATTTCTGCCAAAACTTAGTCTTAGTTTCCCTGTTCTCTTGAAAAACTGGGATTAGTTTTTGGGAGATTTCTATTCTGGGAGGAAAAAATCTCTCTAGATAAGTTCTCAACTGAAACAAATCAAAATGTTCTCTATCTCCACTTCTCTCTCTCTGAATTCTGAACAAGAACTTAAATCAGTTCTCAAAGTTCTTGCACAAGAATGTCAGAAAGAAAATCATGTTCTTGTTCAAAAAGAATTGAACTCTTACATTCTCAGTCTTCAAAAGATTCTCTTCTTTCAAAAGGAAAAAGATATTTCCTGTTTTCAGTTTGAAAATGACAATGACAAGCTGAATCTTTTGAAACAGAGACTCAAAAAGTTGGAAAGTCTGTCTAGAAGTTCAGAATCTTCAGTTTCTTCTTCAAATTCCACCTCTTCTGTGTCTTCTCTGTCTTCTGTGACTGTGAATACAGTTTCAGAGAAATCAAGTGCTGGATGTAAATTCAGTTACTCTGAAGCTGTTAAGCAAAATCTACAAAAACAGTCAACAGTCTCTTTCTCTTCAACTTGTACTTCTGAGACTGGGAAATCAAAGTCTGGTTTGAGAAACCCAAGAGAAAACAGACTGATTTTTAGAGTCAATTCTGAAATTGCTGAAAGAATTCAAAATAAGGTCTACTTTATCAGAAACAGAATCAATGATGCCTTTGTGAATGCCAAAATTACTGAAAAATCAGTGGTCTTCTCAGGTGTCAAATCTTTTAAGAGACTTTTAGTGATTCTGATCACAACAGATCAATTTTCTGCAGAATTTCTTCAAGAACATGATAAAATCTGACAATCTGCTCTTTCTGATGTATTGACTGACTGTGACTTTGATTTTTCTCAGTCAAAATATCATAAAGATGAACATTGGGGAGTGTTTGTTGTTCATGAAATTTCTACTGAGATTTTCAACAATGACAATGGTCTTGATCTTCTAAAAGAAGAATTTGAAACTTTCAACTCAATTTCTTTAAAAAGACTTCCTCAATGGCTCTCTTCAGCAGAAAACAGAGTCAATAAAAAGCATGCTTCAGCTATCTTTCATGTGGAATCAACAGAACTTGTCAAGACTCTGAAATCAGTTAACATTGCTGGTCAGACAATGTAAGTTGTTCCATTTGAAAAAGCTCAGTCACAATCAAAGATATAAAACATCAATTCAGTGTTTTAACTGTCAACTCTATGGTCACATCTCTCTAAACTGCAGAAGAGAAACCAGATGTGAATTGTGTGCAAAGAATCACAGCACACAGTCACATAAATGTGAGACTTGTAATATGGTTGGCAAAGTGTGTGATCATGCTGAGATCAAGTGTGCAAATTGTGGTGAAAATCATGTTGCAAACAGTTATGTTTGCTGTTTCTACAGAAAATCAGCTGTTAAGTCAACTTCTTCCTCTTCTTCTTCCTTTGCTTGAAGAAAAACAACTGAGACTCAAACAACAGATACAAGAATGACTGATTCTGAATCTGAATCTGACTTTCAAACTGTTACAAATGCAAAATCTGGATCAATTGCCAAAAGAATACATGAGACTGATTCTGAAGATGAATTAGCTCAAATGAGTATTAGAAAGAGAGTTGTTCCCACCACTATTTCTAAATGTTAGAAACACAACACTCTTCTCAGATAACATTTCTGCAAAATAATGTTGGCAGAAAAGACATCTCAATGCACACTTGTTTGAATATTGCTTGCTCAACTCAGACTGATTATGTGTTGTTTCAAGAATCATGGATCAGTAAAGAATACAGCTACACTGTGACTCACAGTGCTTATGATTGCATTCTTTAAGAAAATAGAACTGTGAGACCTAGAGTTGCTGTCTTTGTGAGAAAGAATTCAAGATTTGAAATCTGTCTTAAAACTGATCTGTGTAACAATTCTGATCTTCTCATTCTAGATGTTATGAATAAATCAAAACAACTTGATTTCATTAAGTTGATTAACATCTACAATGAGAAATCTTTAGATGATGATTCTGATGAATGAACTGTTGAGAGAGATCTTTCACAACTATCTTTTTCAAAATCAGATAGTATTGTTCTTGCTGGAGATTTCAATGCTCATCATTCATGGTGGAACTTCAACATTACAACATCTGTCAGAGCTGATGTCTTGATAGAATGACTTGAAAATCACAACTTGGAATTGATTAATGAAGTGAATAGAGAAACATTTGTCAGATTCAACTTAAGAAATAAATCTGTTCTTGATCTAAGCTTCTTGTCAGCAGATCTATTTCAAAAGTCCTTTGAATGAAGAATTGATTCTGATCTTCATTCTGGATCTGATCATGAAATTATTCAGTTTCAGATTGAATTGAAACTTGACAAACTGGTTGACAATTCTCTTTATGCAAATCAATACAACTTTCAGAAAGCTGATTGGGAAAAAGTGAATGAGACTTTGAAAATAAATCTGTCAAAGAGTGAATATCAATGGTCTTCAGTTTCTAATCTTTCAGAAGAACTTGAGCTGGAAGCTGAAAAGATCAGAGATCTTATTCATGTCTTAATTCAAGATCATATTCCCAGAAAGAGAATAACTGAGAGATCCAAACCATGATGGAATTTATTTCTGAAAGAGAAAAGAAAGTCAATGACCAGAGCTTTTAGAGACTTCAAAAGAGATTTGATCAGTTATGAAGATTATCAGACTCAAAGAACTGAATACTTTTCTGCTGTGAAACAAGCCAAAGCTGAATGTTGGAATAACTTTCTTGAAAAAGTTGAAGGAAAAGAAATCTTCAAAGCATACAAGTACACAAAGAACTTGAAAGTGGAAAAAACTCCAATTCTCAACTATGTTGATTCAGATAATGAATCTAAATCTGCAGTCACATTTGATGAGAAATGCAATGCTTTCATCAGTATTCTTTTCAGAAAATCATCTAAATATCCATCAATCAATTGGTCTGAATATCAAGAGAGTGAGAAGTGGGAATGGCAGCAAATCACTGAGATTGAAATCAAAAGATCAGTTTTCAGTAGTTTAAAAGTCAGTGCATCTGGTCCAGATGAAATTTTCTTTCTGATCTTACAGAAAATCTATCCAGTTCTTAAAGATAGATTGTTTCAACTCTACAAGAGTCTGTTTGAGAAGAACTATCATCCTGACATTTAAAGACAAGCTATTGAAGTCATTTTGAAGAAACCAAACAGAAATGGTTCTATTCCCAAGTCTTACAGAATCATTTCACTTCTGAATTGTTTGGGCAAAGTGATGGAAAGAGTGATAGTCATTAGACTCAGTTTCTGGGCAACTACTACTGATCTTTTGTACTTTGATCAGTTTGGTGGAAAGAAACAGTGTTCCACAATTGATGCTGCTTTAAGTCTCACTCATGACATTCAACTTGCCAAAGCTAAGAAATTGATGACTTCAGCTCTTTTTATTAACATTAAAGGAGCATTTGATTTTGTGTCAGTGAATAGATTGATGAAGATTTGTTTGGATTTGAAGTTACTCAAGAATCTTGTCAGATGGATTGAATCTTTCATGAGAACCAGAAAGATTCAATTGATTTTTGATGAAGAAAAACAGTCAACACTAGTTTCAATTAATATTGATGTGCCCCAAGGCTCACCACTCTCATCAGTTCTTTTTTCAATTTACACAAGATATCTTTTTGAAAATTTGAAAGAACTGAAAGATGTGAGAATTTTAAGTTACATTGATGACACTGATTTGATTGCTTCTTCTGAATCAGTTGAGAAGAACTGTGATCTGTTGAATAAAGCAATCAGTGTGATGTATGAAAGACAGACTTCTCATATTGTTCAATTTAATATAGACAAAACTGAACTGATTCACTTCACCAAAGATTATTCTGAATCAGATTCAGTTTCATTGAATGATCTGACTTTCAAATCAAAAGATCTAGTTAGATGGTTGGGAATCTGGTTTGACAATCAACTCACTTTCAAAAGACATGTGGAAATCAAAATTGCATCAGCTGAAAGAGTCTTGAATCAGATAATAAGACTTTCAAACACAGAAAAAGATCTTACTTTTCAAGCAATGAGACAACTGTACATGGCTTGCATCACTTCTGTTGCTGATTTTGAAGTTCCAGTTTGGTGAAATGATCAAAAGAGTCTACTTCATAAGTTTGAAAGACTTCAGAATTCAGCTTTAAGAAAGATTCTAGAAGCTTTCAGAACTTCTTTAATCTATGCTATGAAAATTGAAGCTGCTATTTCTCCACCCAAAGTGAGATTCAATAAGCTGTGCAGAAACTATGCTTTCAGATTGTTGAAATTGCCAGAAAAACATGCAATTAGAACAAGAGTTTCTTCAAGTTTTTCTTCACATTCAAATGGAATTGAGTTAGATTGGAGAAAGTTTCTGGACTGGAATCAAAATGAGTGGACTCTGGATCATGTTGAACAAACATCTGAAAAAAGAAAGAGAAAAAGAACAAAAAGAATTAAAAAATATTCAAGTCACTTGTTCAAACTATGTTCTATGATCCCAGATTGGATTTCTTTCCTAAAGATTGAAACAGTAAATTCAGAATGGAATAAATCTTGAAGTTTAAGTTTGAATGAAATCATTGACATTCAAATTGATTCAGCAGAGAAGATACTTACAAAGAAAAATCATCAACAACTACTTCTCAATTTAAAAAACTCTTTGATCATGTATTCAGATGGATCACAGTCAGAAAATCTGACTACTGATGCAGATCTTTATATTTCAGAAATAAATCAAAGATATTCTTGAAGATTGAGTAAATATATGAAAGTGTTTGATGCTGAACTCTTTGCAATTGAAAAGACTTTCTCCAATGCTTTAACTCTTTCAAATTCAAGAATCTTTTCAGAACTATGAGTGTTTTCTGACAGTCAAGCTGTCATTCAGAGACTTAATGCACAGAATATGAAAGCTGAACTGTTCTACATTGAATCAATTAGAAAAATTGCTAAACAACTTAAGTCTAAAGACATTAAGTGTCATCTTCACTGAGTTCCAGCTCACATGGACATCTTTGGCAATGAAGAAGCTGATATTGCTGCAAAGAAAGCAACTGAATTGAGACAAGATTGTGCTGAAAAGTATGTTTTCTTTGCTTACATCAAGAGACAAATTAAAGAAATGGCAATGCTTGAATGGCTGAAACACATCTTTGAAAATGGAAGTGATGTAAATCACTACTCTCAATTCAATTCAAAATCAAAGTGGAAAGCTTGTCCACTTTCATTTCCCAAACAGATTTGGTCAACAATTATTCAGTTGAAATTGGGTCATGATTATTTTGATTCTTACTTAACAAGACTACCAAATCATGATAGGGAAATCTGCAGACACTGTGGCTGCAAAGAAACATCAAAACATTTACTCATGAATTGTTTAAGTCTGAAAGATGACAGACAACAGTGTTTGAAAGAGTTTAAAATTCCACAACTGTCATTTGAGTTTCTATTTAACACTGAATTGAGTTTGAAATGGATGAGAAAGTTTCTCAAACAAACTGAAATAGTCAGCAGAAGATGGCTTCTAAATGAAACAGACTGAGTATCTTTAAAGATCTCACTTACAATCTCATTATTTGTTTTCAAATTTCTGTGGAGAAAAGACATAAATCACTATCCTGACACTCTTGTATGTTTTTCATTTGTTAATTTGTCTATGATCATGTCTCTGATCATTGTTTTTGTAACTTAGTTAAATTCTGCAAGACAGCTTGCAGGTAGTCTTCATAGTCTCAGACTGCACA
>NW_026054734.1:0-7633 GCF_022830035.1 Ophidiomyces ophidiicola
AATAATAATAATAATAATAATAATAATAATAATAATAATAATAATAATAATAATAATAATAATAATAATAATAATAATAATAATAATAATAATAATAATAATAATAATAATAATAATAATAATAATAATTGTATTCACTATAAACTAGATCTGCTCTAGAATCTAGTATTTTAATAGTTAGTATAGTTTCAATCTCACTAGTACTTAAAGTCAAAATGAATTCTTCTCTTACTGCACATAGAGCAATACTACTTTGGTACTATAAGTGCAATGTAGTACTCTTTCTTACACTGTAGTCTTGATACATTGTTCTTTTTAGTTAAGTTAACTTTAATTAACTCCATACAAGTCAAGATTGAAAATATTAACTTAAGATTGAGACAATCAATAATGGTAATATTACATAATCATTTTTTCAACATTGTGCTGAGTGACTATAGTGATAACATTGCCACTACTGTAACGTTATGGGAGCAAAAAGATCCAGTATGGTATAGACGCTCGGTCACATGACCATAACATGCTCCTATGTCGTCTGATAGATCTGCATTCTTTGGCCTAGTACTCTTACTCCGTACTCCGTACGCAATAGGCAACGACGTGTAACCTTATTTTAACTACTACGAAGTAGTTATATCCATACATGGAAGTGAACAGCTATACGTTTTCTATTTTCTTCACATTAGATCTCTTTTTCGTAAACGTATAATTTAGTTTTGCCTTTGCCAAATCGCCGTAAGGATGTCAACGGCTAACTAACTAACTGCCAATCCTACTCTTTTTTGTTTGTTCCACGGCGTTTCCAGGCCTCCTAGACACTCGATCATGACATCCTCGAGTGGCATAGGATGGGCTCAATTACGGCAGCAGGCGCGATCTCTCGAAGCCCAGGTATGATAGTAAATCTGTTTATTTGTAAATTTCCTTATACTGATTGCATAGACTGAGTCCTTATTTCATGTGTTCTCCCAATTTGCGTCCGTACCCGAAATCCCTACGACACCATCCGCAGAAGAACGGCGTGTTGAGACGCAGCTTGAGGAGCTCTTGAACCTTGTATGGCATATACCCGGCCGTCAACTAAGCTTAGGAGAGATTACTGACAGTGACGCCAAGCGTCAATCTCTAATTTCGCAACTTTCCCGCCTTCTCGACTCTGAATCTTCCTTACCTGCGTCCGCTTTAAAGCGGAACAATCTTGCTCGGCACCGAGCAATTCTTCATGACCATCAGCAAGAGCTAAGACGGCTTCAAAATAGTATTTCAGAATCTCGAGCCCGCCAAAATTTACTTTCAAACATTAGATCTGATATCAATGCCCATCACTTGTCAGACTCCGGCATTGCTGAAGCAGACTATATGTTGGAAGAGAGAGGTCGTATTGATAATAGTAACAGTGCAATGGATAGTATTCTCAGTCAAGCCTATGCTGTCAACGATAACTTTACTCTACAAAGGGAGACGCTGACTAGCATTCGTCACAGAGTAATGGCCGCTGCTAACCAGGTGCCTGGAGTAAATTCGCTGATAAGCAGAATTGGGGCTAAAAGAAGAAGAGATAGCTTTACAATGGGGATTTTCATAGGGGCTTGTTTCCTGATTTTCCTTTATTACCGCTGATTGCTCACTTGACAGTACTGTATACATTCCCAGAAACTGGCAATAATGTCTAGGACAAATTACATAAAGAAGTGTGCTCTTTGGTGAAGCTTCTTGGGACCAGTGAATGTCTCGCCTTCTTGAACTATACAGTCCAAGAAATCCTTCAGATGTTTTAGCATGATACGTGGAGTTATTGAAAATCTACCCATACCTATATATACAATGGGGTAGCGAGTACCAACAGAGCGGAATCCTATGCAGTCAAGGAGTCTAATTCTAGCTGTAATATTACCTTGCTCTTGGTCTCTTTTCCTCTATTAATTTTCGAAGACCGTCATTCAAAGATTTTATCTCACTGGAAGTTGCGATACTGCTTCCTGCCCATCTAATACGGCACATGTCGTCCAAAAGGTAGACGTACCCGACTTTCCCATTCGTGAATCCAATTTGATCTCTAATGTAATTTGTGAATCCCTTTGTTACAAGGAAGTACCGTTTGTGCTGTTCCTGAGGGACATTTCGCCGCATGCTCCCCATAAAACAACGCACAAGGAATGCCTTAAGCCAATTGTCCTCAGAATTAATCTCTACTCGCTGCGCGATCAAATTTGATTCTTGAATCATCTGGTGCAATGCTGGGTTTTTCTGAAGGCCGACGAAAGACGCGGCTTGGCGCTCAGCCCACAGGCTGGAGAAAATGCTGACAACGGAGATCTTCCCAGCCAGCACAGGTGTAGTATCCTGCAAGGGTTTGGAAAGATCTAATGTCCGACCCTTAAGATTAGGAAAATAAAGCGCTTTGTCGCCCTTAAAAAGGTGTGAATTCGATATAAAAGTTTTGCCTTTCTGATAGCGCATTCTAGTCCAATCGCCAAAGTAAGGCTTTGAAAATTCCCTCACACTAAACAGGCCAAAATCCTTATGTTAGATCTAATCAAAGCACAAAGCAATGGCCCTGTCCACGTACAGTAGAGCTCTGCGTTCCATATGTTTGTCTTGACTTAGGAAATCATGTTTGCGCTGGCGAAGGGTTTGGGAATTGATGCCAGTATTTTGGCCAGCAGAAGGCGGGTGCGGCAAACCCAAAGGATGGCGGAGTGATTGAGGGACAAATTCCTTCTTTCTATTGCTACTAGGCTTTTGTGAATCACCTGCTAATGTAGAAGAACGACGGGCAGGGTGAAATCGTGATAGGAAAAGGCGGCTTCTGTAATGTATCGTTTCGGTTTGCCGGGAGGGCTTATAGTATTTAGACATGACGACGCAGCAATTATGAAAAAATAATGAGAATCAGCCATTGGTTATTACCTGGGACAAATAGCAAACTACATGTGTAATTTGCCTCAGTTGCTCAGAGCTTCCATCAGATTTGGGAGACGCATCACCTGACAGGCCCTCAGATGGATAACTAACTAGTGTACGGAGTAACCATGGGCGGAACCTCGTGGACAGGCTAGAAGCTTGGCAATGTCATGGGTACTTCGTCTGTACTCCGTACATATGTACTAGTTATTTTACCCACCTTCCAGTGCATGGAGTTTGCAACCCAGGGAATACTCTCCACCATTGGATATAATGTTTTGACCTGGACGCAAATGGTTCTCTACAATTTAGCCGCATATGTGATCCAACGATCCAATCCATCTAAATGCACCACACATTTGGTTGTTTCAGTGAGGCTTGCATCTTCATCTCGATGGCAGTCACGTCAATCCAGGGATATTTATAGGAAACAGGCAATTATTGAAGGTCTCAAAAGTCGTGCTGCGTTCAAGCTGCTACAGGTAGTCACATTTCTAACCCGGCAGAAATAATTCCCATTTTAATAATATTTTTTATACTAGATTAACAATCGACATGGCATATTTAAACCCGGGCAAACTGTTGTGGACTTGGTATAAATTCTTATGAAGCGAATGGTTACTATACTAACCAAAACGGTTTTAAGGGTTATGCTCCAGGCTCATGGTCCCAAGTAAGTTAATGTTCCTGCTCGATACTGCGTCAGTGATGGCAGCTAATTCTGATCAGGTTGCAGTTGACTTAACTCGGCCGAGTGGCCGAGTGCTTGGGGTCGACATCATTCCCGCTCAACCTCCTCAAGGCGTTTCAACCATTCAAGGCAACTTTCTTTCTACTCAAGTCCAGACTTATGTGCGGGAGTTTCTTCGAAATCCCAACAGGGGTAGACCTCGGAAACATACATTTGAAATATCATCGAACCATGTGGGAACAGTAGAAAATGAGGTCGGGTATATCGATAGAGAGAGGGATGCAAGTGGATCTGCGAGTGAAAGAAGTGTTTCAAATTCCACACCTCACGTTTTACAAGGAAATGAAGCTGTTGATGTGGTCCTAAGTGATATGTCTGCTCCCTGGCAGCAAATTACTGGATTTTCAAAAAGAAGTCTTAGTGACCCTTATCATAGGATGATGAATACCAGCGGCATCATTATTCGAGATCATGCCAGAAGCATGGTATGCCCAGTAAATCCTAAATGAAGGCTGCCAAATATACTGATGAACTTGCAGGATTTGTGTAGAGCTGCTCTAGATTTCAGTTTTGAGGTTTTGAAACCAGGTGGACATTTCATTTGCAAATTTTATCAAGGCAATCAAGATCAGGAACTTGAGAGTAAACTAAAATCTCTCTTTCACAGAGTGCAGCGAGAAAAACCAGAATCTTCACGAAAGGTTCGAGCCCCACCCAGCACCACAAAGTTTAATAATGACTGTTACTTATAGGAATCAAAAGAAGGGTATTTCATTGGACTAGAGAGAAAATAAAAATTTGTAATATTATTATTCTATAATACAACTTTACAATAGGCTCACCGCAGGGACAGGGATTTCCCAACTGGGATCCCATCCCTAATGAACTAATGGGAAAATGGGATGGGACTGGGACTTGATGGTTCAAACTGAGATGGGACTGGGACTTGAGTTTCAAGTATTGAGATGGAAATGGGACTTAATTTAAAAAGATTGGAATTATTTAATTAGAAATAGAGTTTCCCTAAACTTAAAATAATCTTATTTTATACTATTTTTAGTATCAAAATCAATGTATATATGCATTTTGACTTGATTTGTCAATTTTTCTATTTTGTCATATTTTGGTGTAAAAATACACTTTCAAACTAGAGTTTGAAAAAAAATTAAAGTTGTTTTAGAGATAAAGAAATCTAGAAATGGGACTTGAAATATAAAATTTAAAACTGAGAAGAGAATGGAACTTTTATTCATATTTTGAAAAGAGATTGAAATCAACTGAATTGAATTTGACTTTCAGTCTTGTCTCATTGAGATCTCAAAGAGATTCTGCAGCCTACTTTACAAGCTCTGCTTGTTTTAGATATATAAATATATAATGTTGATGGCTGTAGTGGAGTGGTTAGCTACTATATTAATGCAATATCCCACCAAATACATAATTTCACCCAACAACCAGTCAACCACTTTGTACAAAATTACTACTATTGCTACCCACATCTGCAAAATCTGTGTAGTAAAATTAATTAAGCTATTAGTTACAGTAAGTAGGAAAGAAGTAGATCAAAGAAATTGGTATGATTAATTTGAAAAGCACTAAAATGAACTAATAATTTGATCTTTGCATATTACTAGACTAGACTCACTTTTGAAATTCCAATGAGACAAGACTAAAAGTCAAACTCAACTCAGTTGATTTCAATTTCTTCTCAGAATTTGATAGTTAGTCACAATTCTAGTTATTATTATGATTATTATTATTATTATTATTCATTATAGTCTTGTGCAGTCTGAGACTATGAAGACTATCTGCAAGCTGTCTTGCAGAATTTAACTAAGTTACAAAAACAATGATCAAAGACATGATCATAGACAAAAAAAACCACAGCACTTGATATGAAACACCATCAATTCTAAGTCAAATTTACCCAAAATATATTCATTGAAAAGCTCTTGTTTCACTTAGTTATTGCTCCATTTTTGCCCAGCAATTCACTGTGGTGGGTGGGAAATCTCACATCAAAGACTGAGTTATCAGTTTTGACTACTCAGACACTTTGTCTGATCATCACAGCACAATCACATTCACTACAGCTCTGAAATGTTGGAAATTGATTGCATTTGTGACAAAGAATCTATACTCAAGAGAAAAATATTTGTGTTCTTAAACTGATTAACAAATCAGTTCCCAAAGTTTTTGCACAAGAATGTCAGAAAGAAAATCATGTTCTTGTTCAAAAAGAATTAAACTCTTGCATTCTCAGTCTTCAAAAGATTCTCTTCCCATACAATCACAGCACTTGATATGAAACACCATCAATTCTAAGTCAAATTTAATGAAAATATATTCATTGGAAAGCTCTTGTTTGATTTAGTTATTCTCTCCATTTTTGCCTGGCAATTCACTATGGTGGATGGAAAATCTCACACCAAAGACTGAATTGCCAGTTTTGACTACTCAGACACTTTGTCTGGTCATCACAACACAACCATCTCCACTACAGCTCTGAAATGTTGGAAATTGATTTCTTTTGTGTTAAAGAATCTATACTCAAGAGGAAAATACTTGCATTCTCAAACTGATTAAGAATTCACTCAGTTTTGGTGGCTCTCCATCAGTCTTTCACAGTGAAAAATTTTTGTGTTCCTGGCTTACTAAGTCTTAACCAGCAACACCAAAGCTGAATTGGAGTCTAAACTTATATAATTATTCCACCAAACTCTATTATATCTCATCAAAGTGGCACAACTGCAGAACACAGCCAAAATTCCAGCAGAACATAGAAATTTAATCACAACTCAGTTAAAACAAAATTTTTTTAAATTCAGTTGCATATCTCTAATTCTCTGATCAATTCTCTATCTCTCTGATATTCTATTGATTTCCTCTGGCTCTGATTTTCACTTCCAAAAAGTCAAAATCAATTGCCAGTTGGGGTCAGTAAAGATAAATTCAACCACAACTCAGTTAAAACAAGATCTCTTCAAAATTGATTTGATATCTCTGATTCTCTGATCAATTCTCTATCTTTCTGCCATTCTATCAATTTTCTCTGGCCCCAATTTTCACTTCTGAAAAGTCAAAACCATTGGCCAGTTGGGGTCAGCAAAGATAAATTCAACCACAACTCAGTCAAAACAAGATCTCTTCAAAATTGATTTGATATTTCTGATTTTCTGATCAATTCTTCATCTCTCTGATATTCTATCAATTTTCTCTGGCCCTGATTTTCACTTCTGAAAAGTCAAAACCATTTGCCAGTTGAGGCCAGCAAAGATAAATTCAATCACAACTTAAACAAAAGAACTCTTCTCTCTTTCTTATTTGTTCCAAAGACATAGACTCTTTCAGTCACTGATCCCTGCATCCATCAGCTAGTGATGGTTAAAATTGCCTCTTTATAGTTAGAATAATCATACTAGACTTGTTGATTTTCTAGCAAAGAAGAAGACTTTTTACTTGCATATCATAACAATTTCTTCCAGTTCTTCTGCAGTTGGAATTTGACTTTGTCTTGAGATACATTAGTGTCTTGCAAAGAAGAATTAGAATTGTAATTGAAGATTGAAAAAGAACTGAGTTATTTTGAATCTTAGATAGTGGTTCTGAGATTCTGATAAAGTTGCTTGTCACTCTTTGAAAAGACAAGAAGAGATTTTTTCCTGAGCTTGACTTCTCAGATAGACAGAAACAGCACATAAGTCATCCATTTTCTGTGATCAACATAAGATATAGAGACTAAAGTTACACTCTTGAAGTGTGAGGCTAGTTGATATATTGAACTGAGATTACAAGTGGTTTACTTAAGTCTTCCCTATCAAAAAGACTTTCAGTTTGACAATTCTCTTGAAAAATTATTAGTGGGTTCTCTTATTCAAGTACATCTACTCATCTGGCTCCACAAGTTTTTCTTTGTTATCTTGCACCATTCCCCCCAGTTCCAGAGTAACCTTAAAATAAACTGCTCTAATAGTTCAGGAACGCGCCATCTATTACTGCTATTTTTGTTCAGGGAATTTTGAAAACTTTGGCTTTTTC
>NW_026054735.1:0-6780 GCF_022830035.1 Ophidiomyces ophidiicola
TTTCATATATAAAAATGTG
This sequence comes from Ophidiomyces ophidiicola, assembly GCF_022830035.1. Taxonomy (NCBI): domain Eukaryota; kingdom Fungi; phylum Ascomycota; class Eurotiomycetes; order Onygenales; family Onygenaceae; genus Ophidiomyces; species Ophidiomyces ophidiicola. The sequence continues at coordinate 20 of NW_026054735.1, forward strand.
GGGTTCAATGGTTTATTACCATGAAAATATATACCACAACAAATTAACCCCCAGAACTGAAAGAGGAATTCTAATAGGATACAGTGATTTTAAACACTATAAAATATGAAATTTCAATAAACATAAAGCTTTATGGACTAGAGATGTTGAAATACTTGAAAATGAATTTCTTACAAAAGAATTCATAAGAGAGAAACATAAACATTCTGAATTGAATTCATATAATACATTTGAATATTCTCTCAATGATTTTTCTACTCTGCCAAATAAACAAATGAATATACCCAGATCTTTATCAAAATATCAATTAAAATCCACTCAACTTCCAAGAATTGAAGTTCAAATTCCCCCATACAATAATAAATATGATATCAACAATAAGTTTCATGCAGTGAACAATAACAGAGCTCTGTACACTACTGAAGATACCATACTAAAGAACTTTGCAAACTTTTTAGAAAAAGAAAATTCTGAAGCTAATTTTCTTTTAACTGCAACTATAATTAATGAGCCAAATACCTATAAGGAAGCAATGAATGCTACAGATAAAAATAAATGGTTTAAAGCTTGTCAAGAAGAAATAAAAGAACTTGAAAAGCAAAATACTTATAGAATAGTGGATAAGTCCTCAAATAATCAAAATATATTGAAAGGCAGATGGGTTTTTAAACAAAAACCAAAAACAAATAGTGATATGATCAAAAAATCACATTGACATGTACATATTTATGGAAGTAACTAGATAAAGATAGTAGTTAGTTAGTCAGCATCCCAAGCCTATTGAGAAAGCTCAGAGGAGGAAGAATAGAATCATCTTCTACTACACAATCAAAATTGCATGGACATTCCATAGCTCAGTGTCATGCCCACTGTAGGCTAGGCCTGCCCTAAGAGCTAGTACCTTATTAGTTAGTGTAGCCCTAACCTCACTAGTACTTAAAGCCACACTGGCCTTCTCCCACAGAAGGTCAGCAATGAGTTCTTCTCTTACTGTGCATATAGCAATACTACTTTGATACTATAAGTGCAACTTAGTTATCTTTCTTACACTGTAGGCTTGATACATTGTCCTTTAGCATCTATCTTGTAGGCTGCCACCTTACAGTTCTCATTGCTAAAAACATGGAACAGTTCATCAAGCTACTCTGTTAGAAAACTCCTTCCTATCCTACCTCCCCAATATTGACACATTTTATGCAACAACAAACACAATTCCATGCTGTTAGATACAATTGGATACTATGGCTGGAACCAGAAGTGGAAACAGAAAGAGACAAACAGATGTGGATCCTGACAACAATCCACAGGTTGAAGTCTCTACCACTGTCTCCCAGGGAGAACAGATGAGCCAGACTATAGCACCAGAGGCTATAGCTGAAACTTCTCCAATGGGTAATCAAGAAGTGCCAGTAGCACAAGTTGAACACTCAATTGACACTCTCAGTGAATCAATGGATGTTGACATCCCAGAGGGAGCAACTCCAAGAGAACAGACATCAGAAGCTGTCATTCCAAATCAGAAAAAGAACATTACAGTCCAGAATCTTCTTCATGATGCAGACCAAATCATCATGAAGCTCAAGGCAAAGCTCAATCTTATCAAGAAAAAACAAGAGATTCAAAGATTGGAAAATCTTATTAAGAACAATGAAATCTCCAACAATTCTCCACTGGAGGAAAGAGCTGAATGGAATCAAGAAACAATATCCTCTACACCTTTCTCCAACCTGACACTCAGAATGTGATCAATTTCTTCAGAATTAAACACAGAGAACATCAGAGGTGCAACAGATGCACAAGTGACAGTGCTGAAAGTGCAGCAGAAGAACTCTTTCTGTGACAGAAGTGCAAAAGACATAGATTCTGTGTGCACTTCAATCTGAAAAGTGGAAAAAAGATTCATTGCCCAGACTCTCAAGAATTTAGAAGAGTTTATCACTGTCTCTGAAGCCTTCCATCTCTATCAAGAGGAATACTTCAAGAACAATGATAAACACAAGATGCTGGAAGCCATTCAACACTTTGAACCAAAGCTATTGACCAAGTGGTCACATAACTTTAAGGACTCTGAGGAAAGAACCTCATGGAAGAACTTAAAAGCATGATTGAAACATTAAATTGTGGACCCAGAACATGCTCTTAGAAATGCAGAATGTGAATATCTGACACTGATGCAGAAGGAAAATCAAAAAGTGCATGACTTTGCCATGCAATTAGAGACCCTAGAACACAGACTGAAACACAAATATGATGAACATCAGAGGAAGTCACACCTCTATTTAAAGATGCTCAGTGAAGTACATGCTGAATATGACAAGTATGCAGATAACTTTGATGCACTTGACTATGACACACTGATACAAAGACTTGCCACTGCAGAGAGAAACATCTCAGAAAAGTACAAGAAACCAAAGCCCAAAACATTTCCTTCATTCTCCTTCCATCAGGAAGGTAGTAAGAAAACCTACTACAAAGAGAAGGAAAAGAGCAAGCCATGGAACAATAAAACAGACCAAAACTCAGAGTATGGTAATTCCTCAGCAGACAAAAGCAGTGGAAAGCGCAAGTTTGATAATGAATTGGTACCATATTGTACTTTCCACAAGCAAAAAGGGCATGCAACCAAAGATTGCTTGGTTCTGAAGAAACAGAAATTGATGGACATCATGTCAAAAAACAAATAAAAGAGTTCATTAACACCATGATGGCTCTAGATTTACACAAGAAGCAGTGAAGCCTCATGTCTTTTCTGATCACAGTACAGATTCAATCAGCAACAGGGGAAGAAACAGTTCTGGTCTTAGTGAACTCAGAAGCAGAAGCAAACTTCATTGACTGATACTGGGCCAAATCAAAAGAACTGATTAATGACAGAAAACCCCCCAAGCTAGTCAAAGCAATCAATGGACACAAGATATGCATCTATGAAACCCATCACCTTGCTGTCAGTGCAACTGACAGTAATGAGGTTACACAGTCAGCAAATCAAGAGTTTGAAAGTGTTGACCTAATCAATTACAATATGATCTTAGACTACTCTTGGCTCAAAGAAATCAATCCACTGGTTAACTGGCAGAAGAACAACTGAACATACTGGCAAAACACCTCTGAAGACCTCCAAGAATCAGAGATTATCTCAGCTGAAGAAGCTATGGCAGAAGTTATCACAGGGGCTCAAACTTATATGGTCTTGATTGATGAACTCCTTACCACAGACAATGATCAAGGTACCAGCACGCTCTACAGCACAAACATTGTGGACACCATGTCAGGACCTCCCAACTATGTTATGCCACTCACACAAAGTTTCTCCAAAGATAATGCCAACATTGCAATTAATGGTGCAAACATTGCAGATTCTGTGTCAGCATTGCCTGACTACATTACACCATATGCACACATCTTTTCCAAAGAAAACACTGCCAATCTGTCCAGACCACCAAACACTGAACATGCCATAGATCTGGAGAAAGGGAAGAAACCACCATTCATGCCAATCTATAATCTGTCAGAAACAGAGCTTGCAGTACTCTGGAAATATATAACTGATGCACTGAAGAAGAAATGGATTCAACTCTCAAAGAGCCCAGCTGGGGCACCTATACTCTTTGCACCAAAGAAGGATGGAGGTCTCAGACTCTGTGTAGACTATAGAGATCTTAATTGCATTACACTAAAGAATAGATATCCATTACCATTAGTTAGTGAAATGTTAGACAGATTGTCTGGTGCTAAGATCTACACAAAGCTTGATCTCAGAGATGCTTACCATTGTATCTCAATATGCAAAACTGATAGATGGAAGACCGCATTCTGCATCTGTTATGGCCATTATGAATATAGAGTAATGCCTTTTGGCCTTACCAATGCATCTGCCACTTTTCAAGCTTACATAAATGAAGCTCTTGTGGATTTACTAGATGTGTGCTGTGTAGTCTATCTGGATGACATCCTTATATATTCAAATAGCATGGAAGAACATAAGGTGCACACATGTATGGTATTAGAGTGCTTGGAGCATGCAGTACTGTTTGTCAAACAATCCAAATGCAAGTTTGTGATGGAAAAAGTCTTCTTCTTGGGGTTTGTCATTGGACCCAAGGGTATTTCAATGGAAATGGATAGAGTGTTGACCATTCTAGACTGGCCAACTCCCAAAAGCATTAAGAAAGTTCAATCCTTTCTTGGGTTTGTGAATTTCTATTGCCACTTTATCCATGTCTATTCATGCATAGCAAATGCACTCTTTGAGCTCACCAAAGAGGATACAAAGAAGAAATGGTGCAACTTTGACTGGACAAAAGATGTTCAATGTGCATTTGAAGAACTAAAAAGGAGCTTTACCTCAGCATCTTGCCTAGCACACTTTGACAATCAGCAGCACATTCAGTTAGAACTAGATGTGTCTGATTATGCAGTAGCAGCTATCCTTACACAACTTCAAGAAGATGGGCTATGGCACCCAGTTGCCTTCTGGAGTAGAAAGCTAATTGATGCGGAAACCCACTATGATATCCATGACAAAGAACTTTTAGCTATAGTAGCTGCATTTAAACACTGAAGACACTATCTGGAGGGAAGTCAGAAATCAGTACATGTCTTGTCTGACCATGTCAATCTACAGTTCTTTATGATGACCAAGAGCTTAAACAGACATCAGGCAAGATGGGTGGAAGTGCTTAGCACATATGACTTCATATTACTGCACCGCCCAGGTAAATTAAACCCAGCAGATGCACCAAGTTGTTGACCAGATTACAAAGATGTCTACCATGGTGAGACTCTTCTACCTACCCTGCAACAGAAGATCAGGCATGGTGTTCAACTAGAATGAAACCTAGAGGACAACAAACAGTTGGCTCCTATAGTAAACTGTGTCAGAGTGCATGATTGAACACTAAAAGCACAAGAAACAAATAAAAACACAGATGTTGGCACAAATTCTTCCCTTGTGTTGTGCTCAATACAGACAATAACACTGCTGGAAGACATTAGAGGATCAATCCTTGTGTCAAGACTCATGATTAATGCTGTCATGAAGTCTGAGACAGTCTACACTGAAATGCCTGAATCCTTAACCTCTCTATTGCTGCAGCTCCAAGGGCTGGACACATTTGTGTCCACCCAAAGAAGGGAGGTGGAGAAGGAAGGTGTCTTCATGGCTGGAGGTGTAACATGAACAATTTCCAAAGACAATGTGCTACAGGTAAATAATAGAGCATATGTATCTAGCCAGCCAGCATTAATCAATGAGATTATACACTCAAATCATGATGACCCACAGAGGGGTCACTTTGGAATGAAACATACCATTGAAGCCATTCAAGATAAGTACTATTGGCATGGACTTACCAAGAATGTAGCAGATTATGTCAAGACATGTGATATCTGCCAGAGAATCAAACCCAGAAGACATAAAACACATGGGGAATTAGGAACTATTTCAATGCCTTCACAACTCATGGAGTCAATCTCAATGGACTTCATCACAGGGTTACCTTCCTCCAATTGGAGAGGCAATACCTTTGATGCCATTCTAGTAGTGGTGGACATCTATATGAAATTCACCCTATATCTACCATGTAGAAAAGACATCAACGCAGAAGGCTTAGCAGAACTATGCTATGAGTGCATCTTTACTACCTATGGTACACCCAAGAATCTGATTTCTGATAGGGGATCCCTATTTACAAGCAATTATTGGTCAACCCTATGCTTCTACTTTGGTGCAAAACAAAGATTAAGCACCACTTACCATCCTCAAACAGATGGTCAAACAGAAAGACAAAACCAAACCCTGGAACATTACTTATGAGGGTTTATTAATTACCACCAAGATGATTGGGTGCAATGGCTATCTATGGCTCAACACACATACAACCAATTGAAGCATAGCTCAACAGGAGAAATACCAGCAGTTGCATTAATGGGATATAGACCAGAATTATGTATAAATGTGGACAAACCATTGGAACACATGGCTCCAAAAGCCGTGGAAAGGGCAGAGTCATTGCAAAAGATGCGCAAACACCTTGAAAAAACACTTCATGTTGCCTGTGAAGCGCAGAAAAAGTATTATGATTCAAAGCACATACCACAAGTATTCAACATAGGAGAATGGGTACTCCTCAATGCAAAAAACTTAAGCATGCTTCATCCAGCCCGAAAACTGGACCACAAGTATATAGGACCATTTGAAATCATTGAAAAATGGGGGAAACAATTCTATAAGCTCCAATTACCACCCTCATTTAGAAGTATTCACCCGGTATTTCATATTTCCATGCTAGAGAAATACAATAAAAGGGAAAATAAATTACCACCACCAGGTCCAGAACTGGTGGATGGTCATGAAGAATACCAAGTGGAAGATATCCTGGACAAACAGATACACAAAAACAAAATTGAATACCTAGTCTGTTGGAAAGGATGGGGACCAGAAAATGACACCTGGGAACCAGAAGAACATGTTCAGAATACAGAAGCACTAGACTTCTTTGAACAACAAGAAACATCTGAAGGAGAATGCCCAAAAAAGCACTGACAGGGAAGAAAAACAGCATAATTGCTGCAAAAAATGCAAGAAAGCACTTCATGTTGTGTATGAAATATAAAAAACAGAACTTCCAAAGACTTTTGTAGGGTTAGGGTTAGGGTTAGGGTTAGGGTTAGGGTTAGGGTTAGGGTTAGGGTTAGGGTTAGGGTTAGGGTTAGGGTTAGGGTTAGGGTTAGGGTTAGGGTTAGGGTTAGGGTTAGGGTTA
>NW_026054736.1:0-2500 GCF_022830035.1 Ophidiomyces ophidiicola
TATTATCACTGTTCTCACCCTACTCATTCACCAAAACCTTATATATAACTATATACTTATATATTTATATATATTTATATAGTTATCAGTAAGTATATTCTACTAACTAAGCTTTTGTTGTATGAGCCTCTACTGCACATTGACTTGCTCACAAAGGGAAAATAAATTACCACCACCAGGTCCAGAACTGGTGGATGGTTATGAAGAATACCAAGTAGAAGATATCCTGAACAAATGAATACACAGAAACAAAATTGAATACCTAGTCCATTGGAAAGAATGGGGATCAGAAAATGACACCTGGGAATCATAAGAACATGTTCAGAATACAGAAGCACTAGACTTCTTTGAACAATAAGAAACATTCAAAGGAGAATGCCCAAAAAAGTGCTGATGGGGAAGAAAAACAGCATAACTGCTGCAAAAAATGTAAGAAAGTACTTCATGTTGCATAAGAACTATGAAAAACAAAACTTCCAAAGACTTTTGTTCTTGTTATTCAATAAAGAAAAGAAAAAGAAGTGTAATGGAAGACTTCTTCATTGATTAAACATCTAAAGATGACCACTATGTGAACTTAACAAACTAGATACAGAAAAAAAGCACCAAAGCATGCAAAAAACAACTCTTTTTTGAGCCAAAGCTCAATCTTTCTGTGAGTCAGGGATCTTCTGCTCATCATGAATGACAGTGCAGACAGCATGATGGGCAGCATGGCAGACAGTGGCAGTGTGAGCAGCATGATGGACATGATGAAAGACATAATAAGTGAGACAACATTTCAAACATGTCTGTGCTGACTCAATCTGCTCTTCTCTTCTCCTCTCTTCTCTGACTCTACCCTCCTGTAAACACAGAGGGGTGCCAGGGGCAGCTGCAGACAGAGACAGTGCAGACATGCAGACTCTTGCTGTCAATGAAACTCATTCATGAGTGGCAGTCCCATGCCTGATGTTGACTGTGGTGGCAGCTTCACAGGTTCAACATCTTTCAACATCAATCAAGATAGCTGCACATGCATGCTCACTGCACTGCCTTGTGGCAGGAGTGGTCAGGCATTGCACCTCACACCAAAGATTCAAATGCTCAGTGGAGACAGTCATGTCCAATCTACCAGCATAGTAGATCAGGCCCCACAAATTGAAGATCTGCTGGAGCTCACCCTCCAAACTGACAATCTAAAGCCTGTGTCAGCAAGAAATGGAACAACCTAGATGTCAGAAGTGCATGAAACTTGACAAACTCTAGAGTGTTGGCACAACTTAGTGCTGAAAACACATCAACAGACAACCACCAAAAATCCCCATGCATGCAAAAGATATAGAGTTCTTACTGGGGTACATGGGCAGTGTGTCCCTTGGCACACTTCACAATGGTGATGTCCAGGCATAATGACACATGAGTCATTGGGATTGGCAAGCAGGGGCAGGCAGTGGAAGCATGGAACATGACTACACTAAAATTGATTAGTGAATGTCCACACAAGTCCAAAAACCAAGACACCAAAAACACCACAAAGGACATAAACAAAAGCAAAAGTGGGTATATCACAAAAGATTAATGCTAACAGTGAATAGCATAGGTGAGCCAAGAGCTGTTAGTGAAATCAAAATAACAGTAGCAAATGCTACTGCACATTAATGTTGTGGATTGATGACCCACAACATGCAAAAGCAAAACTCCCATCACACTGCTTAGCATGAACAAAAGTGTCAAAGTGGTGTGAACAGATCAATTCAGTACTCACACAACATGAAGAATGGCAGGTGGTGAGGCAGTGTGGTGAGAGAAGTGATGAGACATGACAGTGATGATGATGCAGTGATGCTTAAGTGAAGAAAGAAGAAGAAAAAGCTTGTGTGCTGATGTTATTGATATTCACTAAACATTAGCACCATGCTAATACTGATGACTATGCAACCACCAATCATGCTAACATTTGTGCTAATGCTAGTGGTGCAGTACCACTAATTATCTGATCAATGTTGGCACAATGAAACACTGACATCTGATTGACACTGGCACAACAAAACACTGACATCACACCCCAATGCCACAACACCACAAACTCCACCCACATCAACACCCAATGCTATTGCAAATTATTAACTGTACACTTTAATATTCCAAAATGAGGATGCTGACAGTGCAATCTGGTGCCTAATTATATCACTATGCTACACTTTAGGGTCTTGAGAATGATGCCTACAAGAAAGAGGAGCAATTGTCATGCCCACTGTAGACTACATCTGTTCTAAGAGCTAGTATCTTATTAGTTAGTGTAGCCCTAACCTCACTAGTACTTAAAGCCATGCTGGCCTTCTCCCACAGAAGGTCAGTGATGAGTTCTTCTCTTACTGTGCATATAGCAATACTACTTTGATACTATAAGTGCAACTTAGTTATCTTTCTTACACTGTAGGCTTGATACATTGTCCTTTAGCACCTATCTTATAGGCTGCCACCTTACAGGTTAAAAGCACCTTGAAAAGGGAGTTAA
>NW_026054737.1:0-5668 GCF_022830035.1 Ophidiomyces ophidiicola
GTCAACAATTATTCAGTTGAAATTGGGTCATGGTTACTTTGGTTCTTACTTAATAAGACTACCAAATCATGATAGGGAAATCTGCAGACACTGTGACTGCAAAGAAACACCAAAACATTTGCTCATGGATTGTTTAAGTCTGAAAGATGACAGACAACAGTGTTTGAAAGAGTTTAAAATTCTACAACTGTCACTTGAGTTTCTATTTAACACTGAATTGGATTTGAAATGGATGGGAAAGTTTCTCAAACAAACTGAAATAGTCACCAGAAGATGGCTTCTGAATGAAACAGACTGAGTATCTTTAAAGATCTCACTTACAATCTCATTATTTGTTTTTAAATTTCTGTGGAGGAAAGACATAAGTCACTGCCCTGACACTCTTGTATGTTTTTCATTTGTTAATTTGTCTATGATCATGTCTCTGATCATTGTTTTTGTAACTTAGTTAAATCCTGCAAGACAGCTTGCAGGTAGTCTTCATAGTCTCAGACTGCACAAGACTATAATGAATAATAATAATAATAATAATAATAATAACTGTAACCCTCTGCCAGCCTGCAATAAACAGATTTATCAAATGAAGCATTAATGAACACATTAACAGTGTCAACCTGGAAGGTCTCCATTTCAAAATAAGCTGTTATAGCCATTAAAAGACAAAATATTCATGCAGCAAGAGTAGCAGCATAGATGTCATGTTTATTATTGGTATCCAGATCTCTGCAAAAAACAAGTCTTGCCTTATAATGTTCCAAAAAACTGTTAACATTAAATTTGTATGTATAAATTCACATTAAAGAGATTGGACATAGTTCTTCTGAGCTCTCTACTTCTTCAAAGCATTTCTTCATTTGTAGCTTCTTCATTTCCACATCCATGACAGTCTTAAACCCATCAGCATGTGGATGTTGCAACATTGAAAAATAATGCTTCAGAGGCTTTGGAAGATTCTCTCTATGAAGCCTAGAATTTGTAATTGTAAAAGCTGTTAAATAGCCTCTATAAAAAGAATCCAAATGCACTGTTTGCTGCAGAATCACTGTATAAGCTGTTTGCCTGTCAATTTGATCTGTGTTTTGGCATCTTATTCTAGCACTTCACCTAGAAGGTTGCTCTGTGCTCAAGCTTGCACCAGCTGAGTCATTCATCACTTTCATGACAAAACAATTGGCTGTTGAAATCCCATCATTAGTGCTCACCATCTCTGCAGCAGAACAATTGACTATTAATTGTCCATCATTTGTGCTCACCACCTCTGTAGAACTAGCAGCAGAAAGTGTAGTAGATGTTATATCTTCAGATGGCTCAATCATAACATCACTCACCACCTCCATAGCTTCTGCAGCAGAATGATTGATTGTCAATGAAAGTTGATCAAGCATCTCAATTTCAGTTGATGATGTTGTTGGGCCATTCAGAAGAGATTGAGTGTAGATGTCTGAAGTCAACAGCTCTGATATTGATTCTGATGTTGGCAATGCACATGTTTCTTCTGATTGATCAGTTACTGCCTTAGTCATTGTTTCTGTCAATCTAATTAACTGATCAACAGTCTTCTGACTTTCATGTGACATATTCTTCTCAGAGTCTTCATCTTTGCTGTCATGCTCACTCAAGCTCATCTTGTTAATATCACTTACTTCAACAAAAAATATTGTATCCATCACAACAAAGCTCTTCTGTAATAAAAGCTCACTGCTAATCTCATTAGAATTGAATAGCATATCTTCATCAAATATAACATCTCTCATTAATATAATCTTTCATAATACTGGAATCCAAATGTGAAAAATATTCATTGATTCATATTTAATGAGATATTCAACTTTCACTCTAGAAGTCAGCTTCTGATTTCTTCCATATCATGCATTCTTAATTAAAGGATATGCTCTACAGCCAAAAACTCTTATATGCCTAATTTCAGTTAAAGGAGTTGCAGTTCAAAGATATTCTTCTAAGAATTCAAGAGAAGTGTTTCAATCAAGATCTTTAACTGAAATTCTGTTTAAAATATACACTGCAGTCTTGACACATTCTGGTCACAAATTCTCAGACAAATTGACTTTAATTTACATTGTATGCACTGTCATTGTTATTAAAGCTCCTGCACACTCTGCAGCTCCATTTTGAGCCAGTGTGTAGGGTGCTGAACATTGAACAACTATACCATATGTTCAAGCCAACACTGTCAGTTCTGACTGCATATAGGTTTCTCCATCAATTCAAATAGTCAAGATAGCCAATTGATATAAATTGAGAATTATCTGTTTCATTTTTGCTGTGCACATCAAAATTTCAGATTTTCACTGCATTGTTTCCATGTAGTGCAGGTGGGTATAATCACAATATAAGTGAACCACCCACCTATCTCCATTATAATCTGAAGCAAATTGTATGAGATCAACAGACATCTTCATGAACAGATGTGTAGATCTTTCCAACAGTGTTCTGTGTATAATTTGCTTTGCTTTTGAAAGAGTGCAAGACCTGCACTTCACCATTAGAGAACCCCAAGGGATCTTTTCAAATTTCACATCAGTAGACATCTTCAGAAGATGAGTCAGAGACTTTCTTCCTAGATGACCAAGTCTCAAATGTCAAATATTCATTGTTTCTAGTGAACTGAAGACCAATGCCATCATCAGTTTTTTAATCAAATCTTCATCCAATGAGGCAGTAAAGACACTCTTCATTATACTGTCTGTTGCAACATTAATAGACCTGTATTCTATGACCATTTTTCTCTCTTTAACAGTCAAATTGAACAAGATATCTCTTGTGCCAGCATAGTAAATCATAAGAGACTCATTGTCCAAATAACAACTCTTCACACACAGCAACCCATGTGCTACTAGGTTTGTATGAAAGCCGGGAACATAGAGAACATTCTTTAGTAATATCTTGCCAGCATCTGCCAGCATTTGTGTATAAACTTCAACATCACCATATCTGTGGATTTTACAATGAGTATTTCCAACAAGCACAATATCCAAAGAATCAGTGTTCTGGTAGTTTTGAAATCTTGTAAAATCATTGCAAATATGTGCATCTGCACCCCCATCTAATATGAAGCTGTCCCATAATGAATAGGGTTCATATTTATTGCTCATGTTAGTGGAGTTAAAAACTGTTACAGAAGTGAAGATAGTTGGATTAGAGGATGTCTTGGCAACAGCTTTGTTAGCATCATCATCTGTCACATCATCTGAAGCACTAACTTCTTCAGTAGTATTTGAATTCTTCAATTTCTTCCAATTTGCAATCTTCTTCTTTAATTTTCTTTCATTCACTGGATTCTTCAATGCTTTCTTGACCTTATTATCAATTTTTGAATCCAGTTTCCAGCCCATTGATTGAACCAGTGGATTAAAATATGGGCAGTACACCCAATCATGGTGCTCTCCACAAAGACATGCAGAGTTCATACTTCCATTATTCTCCCCTGACAGCTTATTTTGAATGATTCTTTCAGTGGAATATGCTGATGGCTTATTACTTTGACCTGGCTCAGTATCTTTCTTTAACAACTGCTGAAATATCTGAATATGCCTATAAACATCCAGCTCATGTTCCCAATTCAAATTCTCCTCAGTTAGAAGCTTAGATAGATATGTATAGAAGAACTCTCTATAATTTGGAGAGATAGCTCTCAGAAATTGTTTCAAGGTAAAAGATTCACAGATATATTCACACATATTGTACATGGTTGTCTGATTCAATGCTTCTTCATAGTTCAGTAAATATGCTTTGATTGCTTGATTCTTTGACTTTTCTTCAAGAGTTTTGAATCTCTCTACTAGCCTAGCTTTCAATTGAGAAGCATTCACTGCATTTCTAGCATATAGAGCTTTCAGATGTTCTTTTGCAGTAGCTTCTACACTGTCTGATTCACTTATTGTAAGAATTCTCAGAGACAGATCTACACAGTCTCTTATTGTCTTCTGTAGCTCTTGCATTGCTAAAACTCTCTTCTCTCAAGTTCTGTAATGATTTCTTTGCATATTCCTTGCATGTTTCATATCTGCAGAAGTTGTGGTTTCTTTGGTTTTCTCAGAAGAAAGAAAATTCTCTATAATGGGTTCCTGAAGTTCAGGATGCATTTCTTTTATTGGATTGATGTATGGCCACAATCAGTGAAGATTTGCTAAATGCTTGATGTCTTTGATCCATTCTTCCCAATCATCAGAACTATTCAGCATAACAACTCTCCTAGACAATTCATTCATTTTTAATTAATTATTGAAGTGAGACATTGACTCTAGATTATGGTTTTCTGTAGACTTAGATCAGTAAAAATTATATAGATGTGTTAGATCTCTGTGAACTCTGCAATTAAGATTTAAGCTTAAATAGAAGATTCAATGTATGATCTCAAGATACTTAATAGTGATCTCTATTTGTATGGATAACAAGAGTAAAATAAAGTATCTTGAACATATCTTTAGATAATAACCAAATCCTTGAAAGAGCCTGGGCTCATAACTATCAGACAACACAGAAGCATGTGATGATCATGTGACTTAGTGTCTATAATATTGTGTCTGGTCTTGCTCCTAACAAATGAGACATGGATACTTATAGACAAACATGCTATAATCAAGGCTATGGAAAAAACATATGAAAAACCCCTAGCAAACCTCCACCAGCCCAATAGACAAAGATAATGAAATCAGTACCATGGTTGAGAAGAGGAGGTGGCAAACCTACAGCTCTCTGATTTCTTCTTCAGAGACCTGGTCACCTGACAAGTCACCTGACTCCTGCTCAACAAACACCAAAGCTGAATTGGAGTCTGAACTTATATAATTATTCCACCAAACTCTATTATACCCCATCAAAGTGGTACAACTGCAGAACACAGCCAAAATTCCGGCAGAACATAGAAATTTGATCACAACTCAGCCAAAACAAAATCTTTTTAAATTCAGTTGGATATTTTTGATTCTCTGATCAATTCTCTACCTCCCTGATATCCTATCAATTTTCTCCGGCCCTGATTTTCACTTCCGAAAAGTCAAAACCATTTGCCAGTTGGGGTCAGCAAAGATAAACTCAACCACAACTCAGTCAAAACAAAATCTCTTCAAGATTGATTTGATATCTATGATTCTCTAATCAATTCTCTATCTTTCTGATATTTTATTGATTTCCTCTGGCCCCAATTTTCACTTCCAAAAAGTTGAAATCATTTGCCAATTGAAGTTAGCAAAGATAAATTCAATCACAACTTAAACAAAACAACTCTTCTCTCTTTCTTATTTGTCTCAGAGATATAGACTCTCACAGTCACTGATCTCTGCATTCATCAGCTAGTGATGGTTAAAATTGCTCTTTTATAGTTAGAATAATCATACTAGGCTTGTTGATTTTCTAGCAAAGAAGAAGGCTTTTTACTTACATATCATAACAGTTTCTTTCAGTTCTTCTGCAGTTGGAATTTGACTTTGTCTTGAGATACATTAGTGTCTTGCAAAGAAGAATTAGAATTGTAATCTGAGATGGAAAAAGAACTGAGTTATTTTGAATCTTAGATATTGATTCTGAGATTCTGATAAAGTTGCTTGTCACTCTTCAAAAAGACAAGAAGAGGTTTTTTCCTGGGCTTGACTTCTCAGATAGACAGAAACAGTACATAAGTCATTCATTTTCTGTGATCAACATAAGA
>NW_026054738.1:0-5538 GCF_022830035.1 Ophidiomyces ophidiicola
TCTATAAGTATCCATGTCTCATTTGTTAGGAGCAAGACCAGACACAATATTATAGACACTCAGTCACATGATCATCACATGCTTCTGTGTCATTCAATAGTTATGAGCCCAGGCTCTTTCAAGGATTTGGTTGTTATCTAAAGATACATTCAAGATACTTTATTTTACTCTTGTTACCCATACAAATAGAGGTCACTATTAAGTACCTTGAGATCATACATTGAACCCTCTGTTTAAGCTTAAACCTTAATTGTGGAGTTTGCGGAGATCTAACACATCTATATATTTACTGATCTAAGCCTATGGAAAACCATAATCTAGGGTCAACATCTCACTTCAATAATTAATTAAAAATGAATGAATTGTCTAGGAGAGTTGTTATGCTGAATAGTTCTGATGATTGGGAAGAATGGATCAAAGACATCAAGCATTTAGCAAATCTCCACCAATTGTGGCTGTACATCAATCCAACAAAAGAAACACATCCCAAACTTCAGGAATCTGTTATAGAGAATTTTCTTCCTTCTGGGAAAACCAAAGAAACTGCAACTTCTGTGGATATGAAACATGCAAGAAATATGCAAAGGGATTGGTACAGAACTTGGGAGAAGAGGGTCTTAGTGATGCAAGAGCTACAGAAGACAATAAGAGATCATGTAAATCTGTCTCTGAGAATTCTTACAACAAGTGAATTGGACAGTGTAGAAACTACTGCAAAAGAACATCTGAAAGCTCTATATGCTAGAAATGTGATGAATGCTTCTCAATTGAAAGCTAGGCTAGTAGAGAGATTCAAAATTCTAGAAGATGGGCCAAAGAATCAAGTGATTGAAGCATATTTACTGAACTATGAAGAAGCATTAAATTGGACTATCATGTACAATATGTGCAAATATATTCACAAGTCTTTTGCCTCCAAACAATTCCTGAGAGCAATCTCTCAGAATTACAGAGAGTTCTTCTATATGTATCTGTCAAAGCTTCTAACTGAAGAGAATTTGAATCAGAAGCATGAGCTGGATGTTTATAGACATATTCAAATATTTTGACAGACATTAAAGAAGGATCCTGAGCCAGACCAACAGAATAAGCTGTCAGCATATTTCACCAAAAAGATAGTTCAAAATAAGCTGTTGGGGGAGAATAATGGAAATACAAACTCTGCATGTCTTTGTGAAGAGCACCATGATTGGGTGTACTGCCCATATTTTAATCCACTTGTTCAACCAATGGGCTGGAAACTGGATCCAAAAATTGATAATAAGATCAAGAAAGCATTGAAGAATTCAGTGAATGACAGGAAATTAAAGAAAAAGATTGCAAATTGGAAGAAATCAAAGAATTCAAATGCTAATGAAGGAGTTGATGCTTCAAGCAATGTGACAGATGGTGGTGCTAACAAAGTCATTGTCAAGACATCTTCTAACCCAACTATCTTTGCTTCTGTAACAGTTTTTAACTCCACTAACATGAGCAATAAATATGAACCCTATTCATTATGGGACAGCTTCATATTAGATGGGGGTGCAGATGCACATATTTGCAATGATTTTACAAGATTTCAAAACTATCAGAATGCTAGTTCTTTGGATATTGTGCTTGTTGGAAATACTCATTGTAAAATCCATGGATATGGTGATGTTGAAGTTTATACCCAAACACTGACAGATGCTGGCAAGATATTACTAAAGAACATTCTATATGTTCCTGACTTTCATACAAACCTAGTAGTGCATGGGTTGCTGTGTGCAAAGAGTTGTTATTTGAATGATGAGTCTCTTACAGTTTACTACACTGGTACAAGGGATATCTTGTTCAATTTGACTGTTAAAGAGAGAAAAATGGTTGTTGAATACAGGTCTATTAATGTTGCAACAGACAGTATAACAAAGAGTGTTTTTACTGCCTCATTGGGTGGAGATTTGATTAAAAAACTGTTGACAGCATTGACCTTCAGTTCACTAGAAACAATGAATATTTGGCATTTGAGACTTGGTCATCTAGAAAGAGAGCCTCTGACTCATCTTCTGAAGATGTCTACTGATGTGAAATTTGCAAAGATCTCTTGGGGTTCTCTAATGGTGAAGTGCAGATCTTGTGCTCTTTCAAAAGCAAAGCAAATCATATGCAGAATGCTGTTGGAAAGATCTACACATCTGTTCATGAAGATGTCTGTTGATCTCATACAGTTTGCTCCAGATTATAATGGAGATAGGTGGGTGGTTCACTTATTTTGTGATTATACCCACCTGCACTATGTGGAAATGATGCAGTGAAAATCTGAAAGTTTGACATGCACAGCAAAAATGATAAGAGTAATTCTCAATTTATATCAATTGACTATCTTGACTATTCAAATTGATGAAGAGACCTCTATGCAGTCAGAACTGGCAGCATTGGCTTGAACATATGATATAGTTGTTCAATGTTTGGCACTCTACATGCTGGCTCAAAATGGAGCTGCAGAATGTGCGGGAGCTTTAATAATGATGGCAGCATGTATAATGTGAATTGGAGTCAACTTATCTGAGAATTTGTGGCCAGAATGTGTCAAGACTGCAGCATATATTTTAAACAGAATTTCAGTTAAAGATCTTGATTGAAACACTTCTCTTGAATTCTTAGAGAAATATCTTTGAACTGCAACTCCTTTAACTGAAATTAGGCATATAAGAGTTTTTGGCTGTAGAGCATATTCTTTAATTAAGGATGCACAATATGGAAGAAATCAGAAGCTGACTCCTAGAGCAGAAGTTGGATATCTTGTTGAATATGAATCAATAAATATTTTTTGCATTTGAATTTCAGTATGACAAAAGGTTATATTAACAAGAGATGTTATATTTGATGAAGATACACTATTCAATTCTAATGAGATTAGCAGTGAGTTTTTATTACAGAAGAGCTTTGTTGTGCCAGATACAATATCTTTCATTGAAGTAAGTGATATTAACAAGGCAAGCTTGAGTGAGCATGACAGTGAAGATGAAGACTCTGAGGAGGATACATCATGTGAAAGTCATGAGACTGTTGATCAGCCAATAAGATTGATGGAAACAATGACTAAGACACTAACTAACCAGTCAGAAGAGACATGTGCATTGCCAACATCAGAGCCTACATCAGAGCTGTCAGCTTCAGACATCTACACCCAACCCCTTCTGAATGATCCAACAATGCCATTGACTGAAATAGAGATGCTGGATCAACTTTCATTGACAGCCAATCATTCTGCCACAGAAGCTACAGGAGTGATGAGTGGTGTTGTAGTTGAGTCATCTGAAGATATAACATCTACTACACTTTCTGCTGCTAGCTCTACAGAGGTGGTGAGCACAAATGATGAATAATTAATAGTCAATTGTTCTGCTGCAGAGGTGGTGAGCACTAATGATGGGATTTTGACAGCCAATCATTTTGCCATGAAAGCAGTGAATGACTCAGCTGACATGAGCTCAAGTGCAGAGCAACCTTCTAGGTGAAGTGCTAGAATAAAGTGCCAAAACACAGATCAAATTGACAGATGAACAGCTTATACAGCAATTCTGCAGCAAACAGCACATTTAGATTCTTTTTATAGAGACTATTTAACAGCTTTTACAATTACAAATTCTAGACTTCACAGAGAGAATCTTTCAAAGTCTCCAAAGCATTATTTTTCAATGTTGCAACATCCACATGCTGGTGGCTTTAAGACTGCAATGGATGTGGAAATGGAGAAGCTATGAACAAAGAAATGCTTTGAAGAAGTAGAGAGCTCAGAAGAAATATGTTCAATCTCTTTAATGTGGATTTATACATACAAATTTGATGTTAATGGTTTTTTGGAACATTATAAGGCAAGACTCATTTTTTGTGGAGATCTGGATATCAATAATAAACATGACATCTACACCACTACTCTCACTGCGCGAATATTTTGCCTTTTAATGACTATAACAGCTTATTTTGAAATGGAGATCTTCCAGGTTGACACTGTTAATGCATTCATTAATGCTTCATTTGATAAACCTGTTTATTGCAGGCTGGCAGAGAGTTATGGTAAGAAAAGGGGTGTTTGGAAGGTTCTACATGTCTTATACAGCCACTCTGAATCTTCACAACTCTGATACAAAGACCTCACTTCAACACTCCAGGAACTAAAATTCTGTCAGATTTGTGAAGAACCATGTCTATTCATTGGTAAGAATATTATTATCTTCTTTTATGTGAATGACATAGTATTTTTATATCACAGAAAGGATGTTGGAACATTTGAGCAGTTATTGAAGAATCTACAGATGTGTTATGAGCTTCAAGAGATTGAAGAGCTAGAGTGGTTCCTAGATATTCATGTCTTACATGATAGGGATGCTCAGAAGCTTTGGCTGTGCCAGGATAGTTATATTGAGAAGATTGCTAATAAGTTCAATCTTATGGGGTTGAAGCCACCATGTACATCAATGGTAACTGTGGATATAGCTTCTTATACAGAGGTGCAAGATAAGGAATGAATACATGTCTATCAACAGAAGGTTGGTTCAGCTCTCTACACTGCTATTGTAACATGGTCTGATATTTTGTTTGCTACTGCAAAATTAAGTGAGGCTTTGGTTAACCCAGAATCAGAACACCATACAGCAATTGAGAGAGTTATCTCATATGCTTTTTCAATGAAGTATTATGCTCTTGAATTCCATGCTGAGGGGGAGTTGAATATCCAGAGTGATAATAACAACACCATAAACATTCATTTAATAATCATCAGTGATTCTTCTTTTGCAGACAATTTGGACTCTAGGCACTTCTCTCAGAGCTCTGTATTCAAGCTCTTTGAAGACTTGATTGATTGGAAATTCTTCAGGCAAAAGACCATTACAACATCTTCAACAGAAGCTGAGCTTTTAGCACTATTCTATATGGCAAAAGAGACCATGTGGTGGAAACACTTATTTAAGGATATTACATTGAAATTAGGAAGAGATTTTGATATTTTATGTGATAATTTGCAAACAATATGATTACTGATTTCAGCAGCTTCACAACTAATTATCAAGCTCCATCATGTTGATATTCATCACCACTGGTTACAGGAAGCAGTTACTAATAAGAAATTGAATATTACCTGGATTGAAAGCAATAATATGCCTGCAGATGGCTTAACAAAGACCTTACCTAGGCAGAAATTTGAAAAATTCATTAAGCAATTGGGGCTTGTGGATATTGATTATTTGATAGGGGGGGGTTTGCCACCTACACCACTGCCAAAGCTATGGGGGTGTGTTGAGCAGAAGTCAGATGACTTGTCAGATGATCAGATCTCCAAAGAAGAAACTGGAGAACCATAGATTTGCCACCTCCTTCTCTCAACCACAGTACCAATTTCATTATCTTTGTCTATTGGGCTGGTGAAGGTTTGCTAGGGGTTTTTCATATGTTTTTCCTGTAGCCTCAGTTATAGCATGTTTGTCTATAAGTATCCATGTCTCATTTGTTAGGAGCAAGACCAGACACAATATTATAGACACTCAGTCACATGATCATCACATGCTTCTGTGT
>NW_026054739.1:0-5192 GCF_022830035.1 Ophidiomyces ophidiicola
TTTTGGCAATTGATCTGGATTTTGCATTTGTAACAGTTTGAAAGTCAGATTCAGATTCAGAATCAGTCATTCTTGTATCTGTTGTTTGAGTCTCAGTTGTTTTTCTCCAAGCAAAGGAAGAAGAAGAGGAAGAAGTTGACTTGACAGCTGATTTTCTGTAGAAACAGCAAACATGACTGTTTGCAACATGATTTTCACCACAATTTGCACACTTGATTTCAGCATGATCACACACTTTGCCAACCATATCACAAGTCTTGCATTTATGTGACTGTGTGCTATGATTCTTTGCACACAATCCACATCTGGTTTCTCTCTTGCAGTTTAGAGAGATGTGACCATAGAGTTGACAGTTAAAACATTGAATTGTTGTTTTGTATCTTGATTGTGACTGAGCTTTTTCAAATGGAACAACTTGCATTGTCTGACCAGCAATGTTAACTGATTTCAGAGTCTTGATAAGTTCTGTTGATTTCACATGAAAGATAGCTGAAGCATGCTTTTTATTGACTCTGTTTTCTGCTGAAGAGAGCCATTGAGGAAGTCTTTTTAAAGAAATTGAATTGAAAGTTTCAAATTCTTCTTTTAGAAGATCAAGACCATTGTCATTATTGAAAATCTCAGTAGAAATTTCATGAACAACAAATACTCCCCAATGTTCATCTTTATGATATTTTGACTGAGAAAAATCAAAGTCACAGTCAGTCAATACATCAGAAAGAGCAGATTGCCAGATTTTATCATGTTCTTGAAGAAATTCTGCAGAAAATTGATCTGTTGTGATCAGAATCACTGAAAGTCCCTTAAATGATTTGACAACTGAGGAGACCACTGATTTTTCAGTAATTTTGGCATTCACAAAGGCATCATTGATTCTGTTTCTGATAAAGTAGGCCTTATTTTGAATTCTTTCAGCAATTTCAGAATTGACTCTAAAAATCAGTCTGTTTTCTCTTGGGTTTCTCAAACCAGGCTTTGATTTCCCAGTCTCAGAAGGACAAGTTGAAGAGGAAGAGACTGTTGACTGTTTTTGTAGATTTTGCTTAACAGCTTCAGAGTAACTGAATTTACATCCAGCACTTGATTTCTCTGAAACTGTATTCACAGTCACAGAAGGCAGAGAAGACACAGAAGAGATGGAATTTGAAGAAGAAACTGAAGATTCTGAACTTCTAGACAGACTTTCCAACTTTTTGAGTCTCTTTTCCAAAAGATTCAGCTTTTCATTGTCATTTTCAAACTGAAAACAGGAGATATCTTTTTCCTTTTGAAAGAAGAGAATCTTTTGAAGACTGAGAATGCAAGAGTTTAATTCTTTTTGAACAAGAACATGATTTTCTTTCTGACATTCTTGTGCAAGAACTTTGAGAACTGATTTAAGTTCTTGTTCAGAATTCAGAGAGAGAGAAGTGGAGATAGAGGACATTTTGATTTGATTCAGTTGGGAACTTACCTAGAGAGATTTTTTCCTCCCAGAATAGAAATCTCCCAAAAACTAATCCCAGTTTTTTAAGAGAACAGGGAAACTAAGACTAAGTTTTGGCAGAAACCAGTCAAGAAAAAGCCAAAGTTTTCAAAATTCCCTGAACAAAAATAGCAGTAATAGATGGCGCGTTCCTGAACTATTAGAGCAGTTTATTTTAAGGTTACTCTGGAACTGGGGGGAATGGTGCAAGATAACAAAGGAAAACTTGTGGAGCCAGATGAGTAGGTGTACTTGGATAAGAGAACCCACTAACAATTTTTCAAGAGAATTGTCAAACTGAAAGTCTTTTTGGTAGGGAAGACTTAAGTAAACCACTTGTAATCTCAGTTCAATATATCAACTAGCCTCACACTTCAAGAGTGTAACTTTAGTCTCTATATGTTATGTTGATCACAGAAAATGAATGACTTATGTGCTGTTCCTGTCTATCTGAGGAGTCAAGCCCAGGAAAAAACCTCTCCTTGTCTTTTTGAAGAGTGACAAGCAACTTTATCAGAATCTCAGAACCAATATCTAAGATTCAAGATAACTCAGTTCTTTTTCAACCTCAGATTACAATCCTAATTCTTCTTTGCAAGACACTAATGTATCTCAAGGCAAAGTCAAATTCCAACTGCAGAAGAACTGGAAGAAACTGTTATGATATGCAAGTAAAAAGCCTTCTTCTTTGCTAGAAAATCAACAAGCCTAGTATGATTATTCTAACTATAAAAGAGCAATTTTAACCATCACTAGCTGATGGATGCAGGGATCAGTGACTGGGAGAGTCTAT
The DNA here is from genome assembly GCF_022830035.1 of Ophidiomyces ophidiicola. NCBI lineage: Eukaryota > Fungi > Ascomycota > Eurotiomycetes > Onygenales > Onygenaceae > Ophidiomyces > Ophidiomyces ophidiicola. The sequence goes on from NW_026054739.1 coordinate 2,259, forward strand.
GCCTTTGGGACAAATAAGAAAGAGAGAAGAGTTGTTTTGTTTAAGTTGTGGTTGAATTTATCTTTGCTGACCCCAACTGGCCAATGGTTTTGACTTTTCGGAAGTGAAAATCGGGGCCGGAGAAAATTGATAGGATATCAGGGAGGTAGAGAATTGATCAGAGAATCAGAGATATCAAACCAATTTTGAAGAGATCTTGTTTTGACTGATTTGTGGTTGAATTTATCTTTGTTGACCCCAACTGGCCAATGGTTTTGACTTTTCGGAAGTGAAAATCAGGGCCGGAGAAAATCGATAGGATATCAGGGAGGTAGAGAATTGATCAGAGAATCAGAGATATCAAACCAATTTTGAAGAGATCTTGTCTTGACTGAGTTGTGGTTGAATTTATCTTTGCTGACCCCAACTGGCAAATGGTTTTGACTTTTCGGAAGTGAAAATCAGGGCCGGAGAAAATCGATAGGATATCAGGGAGGTAGAGAATTGATCAGAGAATCAGAAATATCCAACTGAATTTAAAAAGATTTTGTTTTGGCTGAGTTGTGATCAAATTTCTATGTTCTGCCGGAATTTTGGCTGTGTTCTGTAGTTGTACCACTTTGATGGGGTATAATAGAGTTTGGTGGAATAATTATGTAAGTTCAGACTCCAATTCAGCTTTGGTGTTGCTGGTTATGGCTTAGTAAGCCAGGAACACGAAAACTTTTCACTGTGAAAGACTGATGGAGAGCCACCAAAACTGAGTGAATTCTTAATCAGTTTGAGGACGCAAGTATTTTCCTCTTGGGTATAGATTCTTTAACACAAAAGAAATCAATTTCCAATGTTTCAGGGCTGTAGTGGAGGTGGTTGTGTTGTGGTGACCAGGCAAAGTGCCTGAGTAGCCAAAACTGGCAACCCAGTCTTTGGTGTGAGATTTCCCACCCACCACAGGGAATTGCCAGGCGAAAATGGAGGGAATAACTAAATGAAACAAGAGCTTTCCAATGAATATATTTTCATTAAATTTGACTTAGAATTGATGGTGTTCCATATCAAGTGCTGGAGAATCAGTCGAGCAATGTTAACTGATTTCAGAGTCTTGACAAGTTCTGTTGATTCCACATGAAAGATAGCTGAAGCATGCTTTTTATTGACTCTGTTTTCTGCTGAAGAGAGCCATTGAGAAAGTCTTTTTAAAGAAATTGAATTGAAAGTTTCAAATTCTTCTTTTAGAAGATCAAGACCATTGTCATTGTTGAAAATCTCAGTAGAAATTCCATGAACAACAAACACTTCTCAATGTTCATCTTTATGATATTTTGACTGAGAAAAATCAAAGTCACAGTCAGTCAATACATCAGAAAGAGCAGATTGCCAGATTTTATCATATTCTTGAAGAAATTCTGCAGAAAATTGATCTGTTGTGATCAGAATCACTGAAAGTCCCTTAAATGATTTGACAACTGAGGAGACCACTGGTTTTTCAGTAATTTTAGCATTCACAAAGGCATCATTGATTCTGTTTCTGATAAAGTAGGCCTTATTTTGAATTCTTTCAGCAATTTCAGAATTGACTCTAAAAATCAGTCTGTTTTCTCTTGGGTTTCTCAAACCAGGCTTTGATTTCCCAGTCTCAGAAGGACAAGTTGAATAGGAAGAGACTGTTGACTGTTTTTGTAGATTTTGCTTAACAGCTTCAGAGTAACTGAATTTACATCCAGCACTTGATTTCTCTGAAACTGTATTCACAGTCACAGAAGGCAGAGAAGACACAGAAGAGATGGAATTTAAAGAAGAAACTGAAGATTCTGAACTTCTAGACAGACTTTCCAACTTTTTGAGTCTCTTTTCCAAAAGATTCAGCTTGTCATTGTCATTTTCAAACTGAAAACAGGAGATATCTTTTTCCTTTTGAAAGAAGAGAATCTTTTGAAGACTGAGAATGCAAGAGTTTAATTCTTTTTGAACAAGAACATGATTTTCTTTCTGACATTCTTGTGCAAGAACTTTGAGAACTGATTTAAGTTCTTGTTCAGAATTCAGAGAGAGAGAAGTGGAGATAGAGAACATTTTGATTTGTTTCAGTTGGGAACTTATCTAGAGAGATTTTTTTCTCTCAGAATAGAAATCTCCCAAGAACTAATCCCAGTTTTTCAAGAGAACAGGGAAACTAAGGCTAAGTTTTGGCAGAAATCAGTCAAGAAAAAGCCAAAGTTTTCAAAATTCCCTGAACAAAAATAGCAGTAATAGATGGCGCGTTCCTGAACTATTAGAGCAGTTTATTTTAAGATTACTCTGGAACTGAGGGGAATGGTGCAAGATAACAAAGGAAAACTTGTGGAGTCAGATGAGTAGATGTACTTGAATAAGAGAACTCACTAACAATTTTTCAAGAGAATTGTCAAACTGAAAGTCTTATTATTATTATTATTATTATTATTCATTATAGTCTTGTGCAGTCTGAGACTATGAAGACTACCTGCAAGCTGTCTTGCAGGATTTAACTAAGTTACAAAAACAATGATCAGAGACATGATCATAGACAAATTAACAAATGAAAAACATACAATAGTGTCAGGGCAGTGATTTATGTCTTTCCTCCACAGAAATTTAAAAACAAGTAATGAGATTGTAAGTGAGATCTTTAAAGATACTGAGTCTGTTTCATTCAGAAGCCATCTTCTGGTGACTATTCCAGTTTGTTTAAGAAACTTTCCCATCCATTTCAAACCCAATTCAGTGTTAAATAGAAACTCAAGTGACAGTTGTGGAATTTTAAACTCTTTCAAACACTGTTGTCTGTCATCTTTCAGACTTAAACAATTCATGAGCAAATGTTTTGGTGTTTCTTTGCAGCCACAGTGTCTGCAGATTTCCCTATCATGATTTGGTAGTCTTATTAAGTAAGAACCAAAGTAACCATGACCCAATTTCAACTGAATAATTGTTGAC
>NW_026054740.1:0-5125 GCF_022830035.1 Ophidiomyces ophidiicola
TCAGAAGTATAAGTTGAAGAGGAAGAGACTGTTAACTGTTTTTGTAGATTTTGCTTAACAGCTTCAGAGTAACTGAATTTACATTCAGCACTTGATTTCTCTGAAACTGTATTCACAGTCACAGAAGACAGAGAAGACACAGAAGAGATGGAATTTAAAGAAGAAACTGAAGATTCTAAACTTCTAGACAGACTTTCCAACTTTTTGAGTCTCTTTTTCAAAAGATTCAGCTTGTCATTGTCATTTTCAAACTGAAAACAGGAAATATCTTTTTCCTTTTGAAAGAAGAGAATCTTTTGAAGACTGAGAATGCAAGAGTTTAATTCTTTTTGAACAAAAACATGATTTTCTTTCTGACATTCTTGTGCAAGAACTTTGAGAACTGATTTAAGTTCTTGTTCAGAATTCAGAGAGAGAGAAGTGGAGATAGAGGACATTTTGATTTATTTCAGTTGAGAACTTATCTAGAGAGATTTTTTTCTTTCAGAATAGAAATCTCCCAAAAACTAATTCCAGTTTTTCAAGAGAACAGAGAAACTAAGACTAAGTTTTGACAGAAATCAGTCAAGAAAAAGTCAAAGTTTTTAAAATTCTCTGAACAAAAATAGCAGTAATAGATGGTGCATTCCTGAACTATTAGAGCAGTTTATTTTAAGATTACTCTGGAACTGGGGGAAATGGTGCAACATAACAAAAGAAAACTTGTGGAGTCAGATGAGTAGATGTACTTGAATAAGAGAACCCACTAACAATTTTTCAAGAAAATTGTCAAACTGAAAGTCTTTTTAATAGAGAAGACTTAAGTAAATCACTTGTAATCTCAGTTCAATATATCAACTAGTCTCACACTTTAAGAGTGTAACTTTAGTCCCTATATCTTATGTTGATCACAGAAAAGAATGACTTATGTGCTGTTTCTGTCTATCTAAGAAGTCAAGCCCAGGAAAAAACCTCTTCTTGTCTTTTTGAAGAGTGACAAGCAACTTTATCAGAATCTCAGAACCACTATCTAAGATTCAAGATAACTCAGTTCTTTTTCAACCTCAGATTACAATTCTAATTCTTCTTTGCAAGACACTAATGTATCTCAAGGCAAAGTCAAATTCCAACTGCAGAAGAACTGAAAGAAACTGTTATGATATGTAAGTAAAAAGCCTTCTTCTTTGCTAGAAAATCAACAAGTCTAGTATGATTATTCTAACTATAAAAGAGCAATTTTAACCATCACTAGCTGATGAATGCAGAGATCAGTGACTGGGAGAGTCTATGTCTTTGGAACAAATAAGAAAGAGAGAAAAGTTGTTTTGTTTAAGTTGTGATTGAATTTATCTTTGCTGACCCCAACTGGTCAATGGTTCTGACTTTTCAGAAGTGAAAATTGGGGCTGGAGAAAATTGATCAAATATCAGAGAGATAGAGAATTAATCAGAGAATCAGAGCTATCAAACCAATTTTGAAGAGATCTTGTTTTAACTGAGTTGTGGTTGAATTTATCTTTGCTGACCCCAATGAGAAATGCAATGCTTTCATCAGTACTCTTTTTAGAAAACCATCTGAATATCCATCAATCAATTGGTCTGAATATCATGAGAGTGAGAAGTGGGAATGGCAGCAAATCACTGAGATTGAAATCAAAAGATCAGTCTTCAGTGGTTTAAAAGTCAGTGCATCTGGTTCAGATGGAATTTTTTTTCTGATCTTACAGAAAATCTATTCAGTTCTTAAAGATAGATTGTTTCAACTCTACAAGACTCTGTTTGAGAAGAACTATCATTCTGATGTCTGGAGACAAGCTACTGGAGTTATTTTGAAGAAACCAAACAGAAATGGTTCTATTCCCAAGTCTCACAGAATCATTTCACTTCTGAATTGTTTGGGCAAAGTGATGGAAAGAGTGATAGTCACTAGACTCAGTTTCTGGGCAACTACTACTGATCTCTTGTACTTTGATCAGTTTGGTGGAAAGAAACAGTGTTCTGCAATTGATGCTGCTTTAAGTCTCACTCATGACATTCAACTTGCCAAAGCTAAGAAATTGGTGACTTCAGCTCTTTTTATTGACATTAAAGGAGCATTTGACTTTGTGTCAGTGAATAGATTGATGAAGATTTGTTTGGATTTGAAGTTGCCCAAGAATCTTGTCAGATGGATTGAATCTTTCATGAGAACCAGAAAGATTCAATTGATTTTTGATGGAGAAAAACAGTCAATATCAGTCTCAATTAATATTGGTGTGCCCCAAGGCTCACCTCTCTCAACAGTTCTTTTCTCAATTTACACAAGATATCTTTTTGAAAATTTGGAAGAACTGAAAGATGTGAGAATTTTAAGTTACATTGATGACACTGATTTGATTGTTTCTTCTGAATCAGTTGAGAAGAATTGTGATTTGTTAAATAAAGCAATCAGTGTGATGTATGTGGCCCCGATTTTCACTTCCGAAAAGTCAAAACCATTTGCCAGTTGGGGTCAGCAAAGATAAATTCAACCACAACTCAGTCAAGACAAGATCTCTTCAAAATTGGTTTGATATCTCTGATTCTCTGATCAATTCTCTACCTCCCTGATATCCTATCAACTTTCTCTGGCCCCGATTTTCACTTCTGAAAAGTCAAAACCATTGGCCAGTTGGGGTCAGCAAAGATAAATTCAACCACAACTCAGTCAAAACAAGATCTCTGCAAAATTGATTTGATATCTCTGATTCTCTGATCAATTCTCTACCTCCCTGATATCCTATCAATTTTCTCCAGCCCTGGTTTTCACTTCTGAAAAGTCAAAACCATTTGCCAGTTGGGGCCAGCAAAGATAAATTCAATCACAACTTAAACAAAACAACTCTTCTCTCTTTCTTATTTGTTCCAAAGACATAGACTCTCCCAGTCACTGATTCCTGCATCCATCAGCTAGTGATGGTTAAAATTGCTCTTTTATAGTTAGAATAATCAAACTAGACTTGTTGATTTTCTAGCAAAGAAGAAGGCTTTTTACTTACATATCATAACAGTTTCTTCCAGTTCTTCTGCAGTTGGAATTTGACTTTGCCTTGAGATACATTAGTGTCTTGCAAAGAAGAATTAGAATTGTAATCTGAGATTGAAAAAGAACTGAGTTATCTTGAATCTTAGATAGTGGTTCTGAGATTCTGATAAAGTTGCTTGTCACTCTTCAAAAAGACAAGAAGAGGTTTTTTCCTGGGCTTGACTTCTCAGATAGACAGAAACAGCACATAAGTCATTCTTTTCTGTGATCAACATAAGATATAGGGACTAAAGTTACACTCTTGAAGTGTGAGACTAGTTGATATATTGAACTGAGATTACAAGTGGTTTACTTAAGTCTTCCCTATCAAAAAGACTTTCAGTTTGACAATTCTCTTGAAAAATTGTTAGTGAATTCTCTTATCCAAGTACATCTACTCATCTGGCTTCACAAGTTTTCTTTTGTTATCTTGCACCATTCCCCCCAGTTTCAGAGTAATCTTAAAATAAACTGCTGTAATAGTTCAGGAATGTGCCATCTATTACTGCTATTTTTGTTCAGGGAATTTTGAAAACTTTGGCTTTTTCTTGACTGATTTCTGCCAAAACTTAGTCTTAGTTTCCCTGTTCTCTTGAAAAACTGGAATTAGTTTTTGGGAGATTTCTATTCTGGAAGGAAAAAATCTCTCTAGATAAGTTCTCAACTGAAACAAATCAAAATGTTCTCTATCTCCACTTCTCTCTCTCTGAATTCTGAACAAGAACTTAAATCAGTTCTCAAAGTTCTTGCACAAGAATGTCAGAAAGAAAATCATGTTTTTGTTCAAAAAGAATTAAACTCTTGCATTCTCAGTCTTCAAAAGATTCTCTTCTTTCAAAAGGAAAAAGATATTTCCTGTTTTCAGTTTGAAAATGACAATGACAAACTGAATCTTTTGGAAAAGAGACTCAAAAAGTTGGAAAGTCTGTCAAGAAGTTCAGAATCTTCAGTTTCTTCTTCAAATTCCATCTCTTCTGTGTCTTCTCTGCCTTCTGTGACTGTGAATACAGTTTCAGAGAAATCAAGTGCTGGATGTAAATTCAGTTACTCTGAAGCTGTTAAGCAAAATCTACAAAAACAGTCAACAGTCTCTTCCTCTTCAACTTGTACTTCTGGGACTGAGAAATCAAAGTCTGGTTTGAGAAACCCAAGAGAAAACAGACTGATTTTTAGAGTCAATTCTGAAATTGCTGAAAGAATTCAAAATAAGGCCTACTTTATCAGAAACAGAATCAATGATGCCTTTGTGATTGCCAAAATTACTGAAAAATCAGTGGTCTTCTCAGTTGTCAAATCTTTTAAGAGACTTTCAGTGATTCTGATCACAACAGATCAATTTTCTGCAGAATTTCTTCAAGAACATGATAAAATCTGGCAATCTGCTCTTTCTGATGTATTGACTGACTGTGATTTTGATTTTTCTCAGTCAAAATATCATAAAGATGAACATTGGGGAGTGTTTGTTGTTCATGAAATTTCTACTGAGATTTTCAACAATGACAATGGTCTTGATCTTCTAAAAGAAGAATTTGAAACTTTCAATTCAATTTCTTTAAAAAAACTTTCTCAATGACTCTCTTCAGCAGAAAACAGAGTCAATAAAAAACATGCTTCAGCTATCTTTCATGTGAAATCAACAGAACTTGTCAAGACTCTGAAATCAGTTAACATTGCTGATCAGACAATGCAAGTTGTTTCATTTGAAAAAGCTCAGTCACAATCAAGATATAAAACAACAATTCAGTGTTTTAACTGTCAACTCTATGATCACATCTCTCTAAACTGCAGAAGAGAAACCAGATGTGGATTGTGTGCAAAGAATCACAGCACACAGTCACATAAATGTCAGAATTGTGATATGGTTGGCAAAGTATGTGATTATGCTAAAATCAAGTGTGCAAATTGTGGTGAAAATCATGTTGCAAACAGTTATGTTTGCTGTTTCTACAGAATATCAGCTGTCAAGTCAACTTCTTTCTCTTCTTCTTCCTTTGCTTGGAGAAAAACAACTGAGACTCAAACAACAGATACAAGAATGACTGATTCTGAATCTGAATCTGACTTTCTAACTGTTACAAATGCAAAATCCAGATCAATTGCCAAA
>NW_026054741.1:0-5074 GCF_022830035.1 Ophidiomyces ophidiicola
TATTATTATTATTATTATTATTATTATTATTATTATTATTATTATTATTATTATTATTATTATTATTATTATTATTATTATTATTATTATTATTATTATTATTATTATTATTATTATTATTATTATTTATTATAGTCTTGTGCAGTCTGAGACTATAAAGACTATCTGCAAGCTGTTTTGCAGAATTGAACTAAGATACAAACAAAAAAAGAGCTGCACAGCACTTGATATGAAACATCATCAATTCTAAGTTAAATTTAATGAAAATATATTCATTGAAAAGCTCTTGTTTCATTTAGTTATTCTCTCCATTTTCACCCAGCAATTCACTGTGATGGGTGGAAAATCTCATATTAAAGACTGAGTTGTCAGTTTTGACTACTTAGACACTTTATCTGATCATCACAACACAATCATCTTCACTACAGCTCTGAAACATTGGAAATTGATTTATTTTGTGTTAAAAAATCTATACCAAAGAGGAAAATACTTGCATTCTCAAACTGATTAAGAATTCACTCAGTTTTGGTGACTCTCCATCAGTCTTTCACAGTGAAAAGTTTTCATGTTCCTGGCTTACTAAGTCTTAATCAGCAACACCAAAGCTGAATTGAAGTCTGAACTTACATAATTATTCCATCAAACTCTATTATACTCCATCAAAGTGGTACAACTGCAGAACACAGCCAAAATTCCAGCAGAACATAGAAATTTGATCACAACTCAATCAAAACAAAATCTTTTTAAATTCAGTTGAATATCTCTGATTCTCTGATTAATTCTCTATCTGTCTGATATTCTATCAATTTTCTCCAGCCCTGATTTTCACTTCTGAAAAGTCAAAACCATTTGTCAGTTGGGGTCAGCAAAGATAAATTCAATCACAACTTAAACAAAACAACTTTTCTCTCTTTCTTATTTGTCTCAAAGACATAGACTCTCTCAGTCACTGATTTCTGCATTCATCAGCTAGTGATGGTTAAAATTGCTCTTTTATAGTTAGAATAATCATACTAGACTTGTTGATTTTCTAGCAAAGAAGAAGACTTTTTACTTACATATCATAACAGTTTTCTTCAGTTCTTCTGCAGTTGAAATTTGACTTTGTCTTGAGATACATTAGTGTCTTGCAAAGAAGAATTAGAATTGTAATCTGAGATTGAAAAAGAACTGAGTTATCTTGAATCTTAGATATTGATTCTGAGATTCTGATAAAGTTGCTTGTCACTCTTCAAAAAGACAAGAAGAGGTTTTTTCCTGGGCTTGACTTCTCAGATAGACAGAAACAGCACATAAGTCATTCATTTTCTGTGATCAACATAAGATATAGAGACTAAAGTTAGACTCTTGAAGTGTGAGACTAGTTAATATATTGAACTGAAATTACAAGTGGTTTACTTAAGTCTTTTCTATCAAAAAGACTTTCAATTTGACAATTTTCTTGAAAAATTGTTAGTGAGTTCTCTTATTTAAGTACATCTACTCATCTGACTTCATAAGTTTTCTTTTGTTATCTTGCACCATTCCCCCCAGTTTCAGAGTAATCTTAAAATAAACTGCTCTAATAGTTCAGGAATGCACCATCTATTACTGCTATTTTTGTTCAGAGAATTTTGAAAACTTTGGCTTTTTCTTGACTGATTTCTGTCAAAACTTAGTCTTAGTTTTCCTGTTCTCTTGAAAAGCTGGGATTAGTTTTTGGGAGATTTCTATTCTGGGAGAAAAAAATCTCTCTAGATAAGTTCCCAACTGAAACAAATCAAAATGTTCTCTATCTCCACTTCTCTCTCTCTGAATTCTGAACAAGAACTTAAATCAGTTCTCAAAGTTCTTGCACAAGAATGTCAGAAAGAAAATCATGTTTTTGTTCAAAAAGAATTAAACTCTTGCATTCTCAGTCTTCAAAAGATTCTCTTCTTTCAAAAGGAAAAAGATATTTTCTGTTTTCAGTTTGAAAATGACAATGACAAGCTGAATCTTTTGGAAAAGAGACTCAAAAAGTTGGAAAGTCTGTTTAGAAGTTCAGAATCTTCAGTTTCTTCTTTAAATTCCATCTCTTCTGTGTCTTCTCTGCCTTCTATGACTGTGAATACAGTTTCAGAGAAATCAAGTGCTGAATGTAAATTCAGTTACTCTGAAGCTGTTAAGCAAAATCTACAAAAACAGTCAACAGTCTCTTTCTCTTCAACTTGTACTTCTGAGACTGGGAAATCAAAGTCTGGTTTGAGAAATCCAAGAGAAAACAGACTGATTTTTAGAGTCAATTCTGAAATTGCTGAAAGAATTCAAAATAAAGTCTACTTTATCAGAAACAGAATCAATGATGCCTTTGTGAATGTCAAAATTACTGAAAAATCAGTGGTCTTCTCAGTTGTCAAATCTTTTAAGAGACTTTCAGTGATTCTGATCACAACAGATCAATTTTCTGCAGAATTTCTTCAAGAACATGATAAAATCTGGCAATCTGCTCTTTCTGATGTATTGACTGACTGTGACTTTGATTTTTCTCAGTCAAAATATCATAAAGATGAACATTGGGGAGTATTTGTTGTTCATGGAATTTCTACTGAGATTTTCAACAATGACAATGGTCTTGATCTTCTAAAAGAAGAATTTGAAACTTTCAATTCAATTTCTTTAAAAAGATTTTCTCAATGGCTCTCTTCAGCAGAAAACAGAGTCAATAAAAAGCATGCTTCAGCTATCTTTCATGTGGAATCAACAGAACTTGTCAAGACTCTGAAATCAGTTAACATTGCTGATCAGACAATGCAAGTTGTTCCATTTGAAAAAGGTCAGTTACAATCAAGATATAAAACAACAATTCAGTGTTTTAACTGTCAACTCTATGATCACATCTCTCTGAACTGCAGAAGAGAAACTAGATGTGGATTGTGTGCAAAGAATCACAGCACACAGTCACATAAATGTGAGACTTATGATATGATTGGCAAAGTGTGTGATCATGCTGAAATCAAGTGTGCAAATTGTGGTGAGAATCATGTTGCAAACAGTCATGTTTGCTGTTTCTACAGAAAATCAGCTGTCAAGTCAACTTCTTCTTCTTTCTTTGCTTGGAGAAAAACAACCAAGACTCAAACAACAGATACAAGAATGACTGATTCTGAATCTGAATCTGACTTTCAAACTGTTACAAATGCAAAATCCAGATCAATTGCCAAAAGAATACATGAGACTGATTCTGAAGATGAATTAGCTCAGACAAGTATTAGAAAGAGAGTTGTTCCCATCACTATTTCTAAATGTTAGAAACACAACACTCTTCTCAGTTAACATTTCTGCAAAATAATGTTGGCAGAAAAGACATCTCAATGCACACTTATTTGAATATTGCTTGCTCAACTCAGACTGATTATGTGTTGTTTCAAGAATCATGGATCAGTAAAGACCACAGCTACACTGTTACTTACAGTGCTTATGATTGCATTCTTTCAGAAAATAGAACTGTGAGACCTAGAGTTGCTGTCTTTGTGAGAAAGAATTCAAGATTTGAAATCTGTCTTAGAACTGATCTGTGTAACAGTTTTGATCTTCTCATTCTAGATGTTATGGATAAATCAAAACAACTTGATTTCATTAAGTTGATTAACATCTACAATGAGAAATCTTTAGATGATGATTCTGATGAATGGACTGTTGACAGAGATCTTTCATAACTATCTTTTTCAAAATCAAATAGTATTGTTCTTGCTGGAGATTTCAATGCTCATCATTCATGGTGGAACTCCAACATTACAACACCTGTCAGAGCTGATGCCTTGATAGAATGACTTGAAAATCACAACTTGGAATTGATTAATGAAGTGGATAGAGAAATATTTGTCAGACTCAACTTAAAAAATAAATCTGTTCTTGACTTAAGCTTCTTGTCAGCAGATCTATTTCAAAAGTTCTTTGAATGGAGAATTGATTCTGATCTTCATTCTGAATCTGATCATGAAATTATTCAGTTCCAGATTGAATTGAATCTTGACAAATTGGTTGACAATCCTCTTTATGCAAATCAATACAACTTTCAGAAAGCTGATTGGGAAAAAGTGAATGAGACTTTGAAAATAAATCTGTCAAAGAGTGAATATCAATGGTCTTCAGTTTCTAATCTTTCAGAAGAACTTGAGCTGGAAGCTGAAAAGATCAGAGATCTTATTCATGTCTCAATTCAAGATCATATTTCCAGAAAGAAAGTAACTGAGAGATCCAAATCATGATGAAATTCATTTCTGAAAGAGAAAAGAAAGTCAATGACCAGAGCTTTTAGAGATTTTAAAAGAGATTTGATCAGTTATGAAGATTATCAGACTCAAAGAACTGAATACTCTTCTGCTGTGAAACAAGTCAAAGCTGAATGTTGGAATAACTTTCTTGAAAAAGCTGAAGGAAAAGAAATCTTCAAAGCATACAAGTACACAAAGAACTTGAAAGTGGAAAAAACTCCAATTCTCAACTATGTTGACTTAGATAATGAATCAAAATTTGCAGTCACATTTGATGAGAAATGCAATGCTTTCATCAGTACTCTTTTCAGAAAATCATCTGAATATTCATCAATCAATTGATCTGAATATCATGAGAGTGAGAAGTGAGAATGGCAGCAAATCACTGTGATTGAAATCAAAAGATCAGTTTTCAGTGATTTAAAAGTCAGTGCATCTGATTCAGATGGAATTTCTTTTCTGATCTTACAGAAAATCTATCCAGTTCTTAAAGATAGATTGTTTCAACTCTACAAGAGTCTGTTTGAGAAGAACTATCATTCTGATGTCTGGAGACAAGCTACTGGAGTTATTTTGAAGAAATCAAATAGAAATGGTTCTATTTCCAAGTCTTACAGAATCATTTCACTTCTGAATTGTTTGGGCAAAGTGATGAAAAGAGTAATAGTCACTAGACTCAGTTTCTGGGCAACTACTACTGATCTCTTGTACATTGATCAGTTTGGTGGAAAGAAACAGTGTTCTGCAATTGATGCTGCTTTAAGTCTCACTCATGACATTCAACTTGTCAAAGCTAGGAAATTGGTGACTTCAGCTCTTTTCATTGACATTAAAGAAGC
>NW_026054742.1:0-4798 GCF_022830035.1 Ophidiomyces ophidiicola
GTAATGCGGACACCGGTGGCGAGATAGTTATACAAGATAAATTCTTTAAGCTGCCGACATTTAAGTACTTTTGGGTACATGATGACTGATATACCTTCGACTAATAGTAATTTATCTGTTTGACTAGTGTAATGTTCAACGAGGTATCACGGCGAGTAGGATAGTTGTTTATGTCAAATCTTATAATTTTAGTATTTAAATATTTTGTTTAATTTTTATTTTTATTAAGATTTTTCATAGGCTGATATGTTGTCTTGTTGATAAACTGGGCGGCATTTTGCTCCTTTATGCCTTGAACAACTCAGTAGCATCAAGCTCATCGCCCCTTTGAGACGTACGCTATTTTCCATACGGTGCCTTGTAGGCTCATGCATTCATAGTCTGCAAATCTCAATTGGGTGAGTTCAAAACATGACCACTTCCCGCCTCCTGCCCGGAAGTCTGTCAAAATGTGCTGTCTTCCAACCGAAGAGGCGAGATAAGCCGACCCACGCCCAGTAGATTCAAGCTCCGCAGCTTTGGGCAAGCACGCCAGTGATCGCACGCAAATATACATGTCCTACCCGCCGATAAAGGTAGATGTTAGGTACTGATGCATAAAGTGTACGTGAAGGCATTTCTGAGGTGAAAAACATCTGGATACAACCTTCTTCTTATCAGTCATGTGGCCACTTGCCGCCGCGTGTTCCTATTGCCCCGCCATGACGTAGCGGGGTAGCCTAAAAATTGCTTCAAAAGGAAAATTTTCTCTCCAAAGCCACCATCCAGATATAAAGGCTCCTAGGCTTGTATTACGATATTTGAGGCACCCGCGCTAGCTACAATATGGAAGGTCAATCAGAGAGTGAGCAGAAAGCCGGTTCCAAGGTATGAAAACCCCGCCGTAATAATCGAAATCCACCACACTCAATGTTAGTCATAGGCAAATCAAATTGAAATTAGACAGCTGTCAGAGGAATTAAAGGGTCTTGTCGATGCTCGACAAAAATGGCTTGCCTCTACAACTCATTTTGTGAAACAGGGTGATGTCTACTTGAACATCGACAAAACATTCAAACAGGAATTCAAAGTTTTAATTGATAAATTGGTATGCTTATCAGCTCTTCGCATAGTTTTATCTGACTTACGAAAATAGAACCACCCGCAATCTGCACAAGTATCTTTATTCCGTACTGAAGACAACAACAAACCAACCCGTGTCCACGATAGCCGCCTTAAACGCATACTATATATTTATCCGCTTCACATATCGGATGGTCTTACGAAGGTACACTCCGAGTATCCTGGGTCCCCGGGTTCGATATCAAAAGAAATTCGTGTTGGAACATCTGTCGTTTTCCGGGATCATGTTTTTATTGATGGCGTATTGAATTTCCTTATGATCGGTGTGCCACGGGAGGATGCTGAACATTTCCAGCATACGAATAAAGAAGGAATGGCAGAAGAAAGGAACGAAAACCCGAAATAGCCCGCTCGAGGTTGCTATTAGACACTGTTATATAATCCGAAGTCAAGATCTCCGAAAGGCGGAAAGCTTCCGAAGTCAAGATCTCCAAATGGCTGAGAGTTTCTCTGTTGTGGTGATATAGCGTTTGGCTCAGGGAAGCTTGGGTCATGTCCTCTAGGCATTGGTGAGGAGCTTGGATTGGCACCGACGAACGGATCATACTCATGATTTGTATTTGTATTTGTTCGAACTATATGCTGTTAGTATTTCATAAAATCTACCTCATGATATAGCATACTTATTGTTCTCTGGGGCGACTGATATGGGGCTGATTTATCCAAGGATGTGGGGTTGATTGTAAAATTTGGGTCTAAGTCGGACGATGTGGCTGCAGGCGGTCGCGCCGTGTTTGGCAAGATAGCATCATTTTCCCTGGGAGATCGCTGGGCATCACACCCTAGTTGTGATGGCTGATTCTCTGGGGACGATTGCCGCCTGGGTTCGGTCGCCTCCCCACGGGTCCAAGTTTGCGGCGTTCTTCGCCCTTCACTCCGCGTAACATTGTGGCTCACGCGCTGTCGCTTGCCTAAACATGATGCAGGAACCGCCGGCGCGTTTGATTCAGGCCTCCTAGTCGCACGGCCATCCTGGGAGTTGCTGGCGCCCCCGTGTCTGATGTTTGTTAATGGGGGTTGAAAGGAAATGAAGATACAGTCATCGAAACAACGAGCAATGTACTGGATGACCGAGGAGCAACTGGTATGCGCACTGACATGCCCCGTAGCACTATTGCCGATATTAGAATTTGCTTCCTCCTTGATCCCGTTTTCCACAAGCCAGTTAAGACACTCAGTGCGCACCTCACCTTCCATTGGAAGGCGATGTTCCCAACTGCACTCCATTGAAACAAATTAGCCCAGTTCTCCTCATATTTAGGTTACTTACATATCATCCCCAAGGTCAGGAAGGCAGGCAATAACTCCCTCATCGTCGAGGTCCACCACCAGCTTGTCATATCTGTCTGAGATGCCAGAGAACCGTGGTAGGGACTGAGCAATTTTTGGGTAACGGCGACAGATTGCAAGTCCAGAAATAATGTTCATAAAATCATCACGGCCTCCCCGGAGTCTCTGGTCCCTGAATTTGCGTTTGAAACGGGCCAAACATGTGAGAAAGAGCCTCCATTTGACAGTATTAGTATTGCGTGAACAATCTAAGCGGTAAAGTTCGCCAATAAATGTGTCAAAGAAAGTCTCCCCTTCATCGATTTTTTCTGGAGTTTGGAAGGCGCTGCTTGGGTCATGATGCCAGTTGAGCAAATGTTTTTCAACGCCAGGAGCGAGCCTCGGTGCGGCACCAGTTGATATTAATTTGTATGCACGATGTCTTGATAATCTACCCTTTCCGTCCCCACTGCCTTGGTTTCTAGTGACCAGCTTCCGTAAAGAAGTTGGAAGCACTTTTAAGAGGCTTTCAAGCTGGCAAAGAAACTTAGGAAGTCAGTACATTGCACAGTACACCAGAAACATGGTTCAGTTACCAAGGGATTTTTCTGAAGTATATCATCGATGCGGCCTGTAGGGCCAACGCGGTCACAGGCAGCTTGAACCGTTGCCGCCAGTTCGCTGCTGATTTCGGCGCCCATTGTTGCGAGGTTGAGGTGATGGAGGGAACAGCAGCACAAATGTCTTGAAGCTTTGGGGGTCAAAAGAGGCGCCGTTCCTGGTTTTACTGTTAAGCTGGCGTGGGCCACTTTAACTGCTGAACCAGGAATAGAGCCATTTTGAGTTTTCCTATTGAACATTTTGGCTTGACGAGGTTGACAAATACCCCTGCAGGGTCAGGCTGACTCTTGCAGATACGGGTCATCTGCGCAGGCCGGTTGGAAAGCGCGTGGGCTTGCTTGACTCCTACTCCGCGTGAGCGTGCTCTGCTCCCTGGTATGGGATGAGGATCTCGCCTGTCCCTCAAGAATCAGGCTGATTCCTGCGAGTTTACCGGATGGATCACAGAATGCGGTGACTCTCTCCACTCTACCTAAGGGCCACGATCTGGGCCTTCAGGTGAAGGCCTGCAGTGCGACGCGGTGTTTCCCCGACCAAGGATACGCCCGCGCATCCTTTATGCTTTTGTCACAAATCGAGCTACCAGGCTGAGATGCTGATTCCAAATTTTACTGTCGGCTCTCCCTCTCATCTACCACCATTGATGATAAAGCCACCCATACCGCCTTTTCCCAGCCGCTGTCATGCGATATCTAGAGCATTGTATTTTCTCTACAATCTAACCCAGCTACTTACCTTCAGGATGCCAATACTCAGCCTTGCCTCGCTTGATCATGCATTCCGCGGGCTCGTGCAAAGCATCAGTGGTTGCCTTCCAGTGCACTCTGTGCAAGAGATCCCTCAGAGCCCTCCCCAACCCCTGTCTTCAAAAGATACTTCCGAGCTGTTGGCTCAGCTGTGAGTTCTATTCTCATGATCAATTCTTGCAGGGACTGACGTTGCCCAGCCCCGGTCAGCAGGAAGGACCCACATTCCCTGTTCGTACTGAGCTTGTGTCGACAAACCAGCATGGGTCGCCCGTAAACAATAAGACGATCGAAGATGCGCGGCTTAGCTCTAGCTTCCATCATGAGAACGCAGCCGATGGGGCCTCGATTGGCAAATCGTCTGATTGCGTGGGTGCTGTACAGACAACTAGATTGGAAACCTCAAAAGCCCAGGCAGAGCGACAAGCAACAATTCCGCCCCCTCCAAGATACAAATGTCCTGCGCGGCCATGCCTAGAATGGTAGATTCAGTCTGTTCTATTAATGCTACTCGCGCAACTGATTCATTGCTGCTAGTCCACCACCATCTTTGTCATACAAAAACATAACTGGCTCTGCACCACCGGGTGCGCTGACCATGCATGGAGTTGTGGATAAGCGCATGGAACACAGTGTGGTCTCTCCACCAGCGGTGCGATTCAGCTCCGATGAAGTTGACATGGATTCTATGAATCGCTTTGTCTGGTGGCTGAGTGGCTCGGTTCAACAGCAAGATCGGCGGAGATATGGACTCTTGTTACAGGTCGGCTAAAGACTTGAGCCTGGCAGGCGTTCAACTAGGCGAATGGGCTTCATGGTGCGCTCGGGCAAATCAGTGACTTTCCAGCATTATGTAGTGCGTCGCGGGATGGAAGTAAAATTCATGTCCTGGTTTTGCATGCGTTTCCGTTGGAAAGTGGATTGGGCATACAGTTACACTTGAGGCAGCCAATGGTAGTATGTCCGGACGGCACAGAATTTCATAGCAATTGTTCCTGAAAATGCATAAATACCAGAGAATGGTTGCTCCAGCTTGCTGT
>NW_026054743.1:0-4373 GCF_022830035.1 Ophidiomyces ophidiicola
ATAACAGAGTGTGGGAAAGTGGTACGGGATAGAGAGTGGAGAAAAGGAGGGGGGGTAAAGGAGTGGAGAGGAGCAAGCAGGTGGGGGGATGAGAACGATGTCTTGTGAAATTGCATGTATTCAGATGGGGGGGGGGGGGGGGGGGAGCTTTGCGGGATTAAAGTTTGTATGATAGTAGCAAGAGGCGAAAAAGGAGGCATCAAAGAAAACGTATCAGCAGGAAAACAGATTCACTCATAGTCGTCCCAATCCACCCTGTCATCACGCTCCAGTTGTTGATTTCCCCTGTAGCGCGCTGGCCGAGGTGAGACAGGCCCATGCACCTCCTTCCCTCCGGGAGCGGCCAACCAGCCGTTCATTAGCAATTATTTTTTTTCCCATTATTTCGCCTCTCTTTCTCTTTCTCTTCGTTTCTTTCTTTCTTTTTTGCAACCCATGTCCATTTCGAGCTTTTCCGCTTTCGTCAGCCATCCTTGGGTTTGCTTTTGGATTGGGCGAGCAGGGCCCGAAAATCGTCGTTGCTTTTCGCTTTCGGGGCCTTGTGCTGCGGGTCGTTTTGCGCGACATTGTCAGCCGTCTTTCCGCCAGTAGTCCCTGCAAAAGGGCCTCTCTTCGTGCCTAAGCCTCCTCTCCGGGCCCCGCGACCCTGTTGCCCCGGCCGGGAGATAGGCGCCGAGGGCTGGGCCATGAGGGCGGGGGTCTGTTTCTGCTTCTGCTTTCCAACCAGAATACGATCCACCTTATGCTCGGCAGACTGCTTGAGCATGTCGGGAACGGATCCGACTTGAATCGCCCGGCCTGGTACAATTTCCTGCCCGTCTAGACCAAGAGCGGCCTTGCCCGCATCACTGACATCTAGATACTCAACGATAGCTCCTTGATGATCGGGGCGAAGAACTATCTTCACCAGGGTTCCATAGGGTTCAACGAGCTTGCGGATGCGGGTGTCGTTAACCGTATCTGGAACATTCATGAGGCCTAGTGTACGAGAGGCTCTATCGCCAACGGGAACGTCACTTCCGTCCATCGATACGGATGGCGACGCACCGTTCGGCTCCATGGAGGGCGACTTGGAGTGTCCGATGCGTGAAATGATAGTCGCAGCTTGCCGCTTAGCGCCGGTGGGTGTAGATAGTTTGACATGAAGAGGGCGAGAGCGAAACTCTTTCTGGTTCATTGCCAATGCCGCATTTGCTGCCTCCTGTCGTTCAAGTTAGCCTAGAAAACCAGGTCTGAGTGCTCGATGTGGAGAAGCTTACTGCCGTGGTAAAAACCACAAATGCGAAACCCTTGCTGCCACCATCGGCTTTCTTCGGAATCCGCGCAACTTCTACTTTCCCAAACGCCGTGAAAAGCTCAACCAAGTCATCTTCGGTAGCCTTCCAATCGAGATTCGAGATATGTATCTCTCGTCCTTCCTCGAAGGCGCCGGAGCGGGCCTGGCGTCGTGATGGATCGGATATCTTGACCACGAGTTTTAGCGATTCGCCGACACGCTTCTGGTCTAGTTCAATTGCGGTGTGGGCATCGACTGCGGACGTAAATTGTACATAGCAGAATCGGCGATGGGTGTTGTATTTGAGGGATGGGAATCGTACTTCCACAATCTCTCCGTACTACGGGTCTGTTAAAAGGGCGATGAAAAAAGGGTACGAGTTAAACAACTTACGGAATTAAAGAGATCGCGTATATAGGACTCATCAGCCTCGGGGGGGAAATTCGTGACAAATATAGTGGCTTGAGTCTCGAGCTGGACACTGACGGTATTCCCTTCCAGCGACTTCTGATCGCGCGTTTGGGCAGCTTCGGCATCCTCTTTGGAATCAAACTCGATAATGGCAGAAACCGAGTCGTCGTCCGCAGGAAGTAGATTGAGAGAATTGATCTTGCCGCACTACAAAGGTATTCGTTAGTTTCACGCACGAAAGAGGTCTTACATAGAGCCACGGGGGGTACACACGTCTCGGAAAAACTGCCGAACTCTGACTGGTTGGATGTTCTTCGGCAAATTCTTGACCAATATGCTCGAATTTTCCCGATCCCGCTTGGAGCCAGACTGCGCCGACGGCTGGGCCAAGGCCTCGCTCAGCTCAGGCTTGGGCTTCTTGCTCGCCTGGCCATTGACATCGGCAGAGTCCCGCTTGCGTTTCCCAGCATGCGAAGTCTCGTCTGCGCTCGCCGCTGCGGGCGGCTCGGGCGCTTCGGCGGCGGCGGCGGCGGTTTGCTGCTGGGCGGCACGTTCAAGGGCTTCTTTTTCGCGGCGTTTGGCCACGCGTTTGGTGAAGCGGCGGATTTCGACAATGGCCAATTGCAGCTCTTCGGCGTCTTCATACTGCTCGCAATGGGCGATATACGTGTCCATGATCTTCTCCGGCCAGTCCAGATCGTCTCTGCGAAGGGCCTGTTTCAGGACGGCGGTGGCGTAGTGCGGGCTGGGCGCCTTTCTCGGCTCGTCGCCCTGGGTGAATTTGCTCCAGCAGAGGAGCTCCCAGGCGTAGAACATCAGCCAGAAGTCGTAGTTGTGGCCATGGCGGCCAATGAGGCCCTTGAAGGTCTCACGGGCGCTGTCCCAGCTGCCGCTCTCACTCAGGTAGCGGATGTAGATGCGCTCGAGGCGGAAGAGCGGGTCGTTGGGCACGGTAGCGTCGCCCTTGTCGCCGATGGCCTGGACGCTCTCGATGGCGGAGCGCATGCCCACCTCGGCGACATCGAGGTCTTCGTCGGTGGAGTCGGATTGGAAGGGCAGGCGGCGAAGGTAGCTGCACCAGGTGGTGTGGACCTTGAGGACCTCGTCGACGCCGGCGGCGTCGAGCAGGCCGGTCCGCGTGGCTTTGTGTTTGAGGTCGGAGATGTGCTGGAAGGAGAAGCCGGCGCGCTCGGCGGAGAGCAGGAGCTGCGACCAGAGCGAGCCGGACCAGGGACAGTGGCGGGTGGCGCGCTCGACGACGGGGATGACGGGGTCGCTGGTGCGGCTCTGCATGGCTTCGTGGACGAGGTACATGATGTAGTCGTCCCAGAGGCTGGCGTCGGTGGGGAAGCGGAGGAGGGCGCGCTGGAAGAGCGCGATGGCGAGGTGGTAGCCAAAGCGCGGCTTCTTGTACTTGTGCGAGGAGCATTCGAAGTCGATGTACTGCGCGAAGGCGGCCCATTCGGCGGCGGTGTCGCCGGATTCGTAGGCGCGCTGCAGGGCGTGCTCGTGGGGTTCGCGGGCGTCGCAGAGGGCCTTGAGGTCGGCGGCTTTGGCGTTGGCGGCGACCATGATGTCCTCGTAGCTGGCGTTGTAGTAGGAGGACACGAAGGTCGAGAAGAGCTGGAAGGTCTGGTCCCAGGCCATGTGCGGCAGCTGCAGGCGGGCTTCGAAGAGGGCGCGCAGGTGGGCGGCCTTGTCCGGGGCGGGCGCGCGGGCGAGCTCACGCAGGGCCAGTTCGGCGTAGCGGTTCCAGACGGCGTGGCTGTCGTTGAGGCGCCACTTGGTGGCGTCGGCGGCCTTGCGCCAGACGTCCATGACGGACTGCCAGCTGAAGACCTCGCGACCAACGAGCTTGTCGTCGTCGGACCAGTGCGGGCGGGGAGCCGCCGGGGTGGGCGTGGCAGCGGCCGCGGCGGCGGCGTCGGCAGCGGCCTCGTAGAGATACAGCATCCAGTCGCCGTAGATGACCCACAGGCGCGTGCTGGCGTATTCCTCCTCGACGGAGCGCTGGCACAGCTCGAGCACGGCGATGCGCTCGTCGACGGAGCGGGCCAGCACGCTCTCGTCCTGAATCCACTCCACCCACAGATCCTCACCCAGCGCGAACAGACGGTCGAGGTCCTCGCGGGCGGCGCGCAGGTCGGCGAGCAGGTCGTAGCGGTGCGGCTCGCCACGGGCGGCGGGCGCGGCAGGCGGGTAGAGGTGGTCGACGAAGCCGCGGTGCAGCAGACGGATGAAGCGCACGCGCGGGTCGTAGGCGTGCGGGCAGCGCAGGATGTCGGCGCAGAGGGCGGTGGCCTGGCGCTGGGCGGCGGGCGGCAGGCTGGTGTGGGCGTAGTCGCGGCGGGGGAAGTCGGCGGTGGTGGCGGCGTCGGACAGGGCTCGCTCGTAGGGGCGCGGCGTGGGCGTGGAGTGGGCGACGGGCGGCACGCTGGGGTACAGCGTCGAGGGCGACAGCTGGCTCTCGTAGGCGTCGGAGCTGCGCAGGCGGGGGGCGGGTCGCTGGGACTGGGACTGGGATGGGGGCTGGGGTTGGGGTTGGTGCGGCTGCAGGGCGGCCAGGTCGGCGAGCGTGTCCATGCCGGGCGTGGAGGGCTGGCGGGCGGCGGCGGAGGAGGCGGAGGAGGAGGGAGGTGGAGCGGGCAGGTCGGCGGCGGGCGGGGTGGCGGTGCTGGCGGCGCGG
>NW_026054744.1:0-4110 GCF_022830035.1 Ophidiomyces ophidiicola
TTCACCAAAACCTTATATATAACTATATACTTATATATTTATATATATTTATATAGTTATCAGTAAGTATATTCTACTAACTAAGCTTTTGTTGTATGAGCTTCTACTGCACATTGACTTGCTCACATTTGGGATCCCAATTTTTCCACAATTCAGCATGGCCCATGCTGGAGGACATCTAACTTCTTGCTAGGATGTGCTGTTCTAATGTTACAAAGATCCAATCACATTTGGTCATCTTCATAAAATGATACCACAGTATGTTTCTTGTCATAGTAGCTCTTTTGATAGACTTGCATCTTCATAAGACTCATCTGAGCTGCCTTATGGAGCTCTTCCAACTGGTCTGTTAGTTTATGAGACTCAGTTGAGACTGATCCTGGTATTTCTGCTTCCAGAAAATCCATTCACAGATGGCTTGCTGTCAAAAGCTCAAAGAGACTCTTCTCTGTTGAGAATTGTCTAGAGTTGTTGTAAGCAAACTCTACATGAGGCAATTTTCCAACTCAGTCATCTTGTTCATAATTGATGAAGCTTTATAAGTACTGTTCAAGAGTACTATTCAGTCTTTCAGTCTGGTCATCTGTTTGAGAATGAAATGCCATGCTCATTCTTCTATCAACTTTGAGGAGATATAACAGATCTCTCCAGAACTCACTTGTAAATATTGATCCATGGTCAGAAACTATGCTTGAGGGAAGTCCATGCAATCTGACTAGCTCATGCATAATCAATTCAGCAAGTTGTTCAGATGTCAGCTCTTTTCTGACTGGAACAAGGTGAGACATCTTTGTAAACTGATTCACAATGATCAGAATACAGTTGAATTTCACTCCCTCAAAATTCTGACTTGATGGGAGGTCTGTAATCACATTCATTGTGATGTGTTTCCAAGACTTTTCAGAAATTGGCAAAGAAGACATCTCTTCTTGTGGTTTCATCTGAATCCATCTGGATTTCAAGCAAACACCACAGGCATCAACACATTCTTTCACAAGCTTCTTCATTCTTGGTCAATGGAATCTGCATGCTAGCAGTTCATAAGTTCTTTCACTCATGAAGTGATCTGTCAGAGGTAAATCATGATGTCTTTTAATCAATTCAATTCACAGGGCTTCACTCATGGGTATATAGAAACACTCTTTCATAAAGAGGCAGTCTTTCTTCTCTGTTCAGTCTGTGAACTTGGTTGAATTTAACTGAAGACTCTTCCCAATCTCTATTGTGTGATTGTCATCAGCAAGCATCTCAGGTAACATTGTCATTAGATTTAGGCATGCAGTCTCTTGTGAGTCTGTTCCATTCAGAGCATCACTGAGAATGAGCTGCTTCACATCCTTAAGTATTCTCATATTTCAATGCTTCAGCATAGTCTGGTCTTCACAAAGGACCATCTGCTGGATTCTTTGATTCTTTCACATAATCAATCTTAAATCAGAAAGCTGACAACTTCTGGACCCACTGCACTTGTCATCTTGACAGCTCTTGTGTGGTTTCAAATTGTCTGAGACTGTCATGATCAGTCAGGATAGAAATGAATTGAATTGACCCCTCTAGTCAGCATCTTCATTGATGAAATGACTCAACTATGGTCAGCAATTCTTGATCATGAATGTCATAGTTGTACTCAGCTGAAATCATCTTTCTTGAATGAAACCTCACTGGTCTCCACATGCCATCATTCTGTAGCTGGGAGAGAATTCCACACACAGCAAATCCAGATGCATTTATTTCCAGCTTGATTTTCTTCTTTGAATCAAAGTGATATATCATCACTTGCTTCATAAATGTCTTCTTCAAGTCATAGAAGGATTTATGAGTCTCTTCTGTGAGAAAGCTGGGTGAACTGCCCACTTCTTCACTTCTTCTTCTTTTCTTTCTGAATTGCTTCTTCCCTGACTTCCCACCCTTTAACATGCTAGTCAAACCAAGCGCGAGCTTGGAGAACTTGGGAATGAACTGTCAGTGGAAGTTAGCAAATTCCAGAAAGACTTAAATATTTCAGCAATCCTTGAGCTCTGGTCAAGAAATGATTGTGTTCATCTGAGCTTTTTCCATTGAGACACCTTCTGGTGATACCACATACTCCAGAAAGTCTATCTCTGTAACACTGAACCAGCACTTGAATCTCTTGCAATAGAGTCCAGTCTCTTTCAGTGTCTTGAGCACTTTACAAACATGTTCAGTGTGTTCTTCCTCATTCTCAGAGTACACCACAACATCATCCAGATACATCACCACAAAGACATCCAAGTACTCCCTCAGTGTCTTGTTGATGTATGACTGAAATGTCACTGGTGCATTCATAAGTCCAAATGGAACCACCTGGTATTCAAACATTCTCAGTGGAGTCTGAAAAGCTGTTTTCCATTCATCTCTCTTTTTTATTTGTAAACAATGATACACATTCTTCACATCCAGCTGAGTATAGATCTTAGCTTTCCCAATCCAATTCAGAATGTCTTCAATCAGTGGGAGTGGGTATTGGTTCTTTACTGTCTTTGAATTCAAGTTGTGATAATCCACACACATTTGTAACCCCCCATCCTTCTTCTTTGCAAACAGGATGGGTGACCCAGCTGATGATCTGGAGAGTCTAATGAATTCACTTGACAAGACAGAGTTGACATACTCTTGTAAAGCCTCTGTCTCTGTTTCTGAAAATCAATAAATGGGGCCAAACTTTGGCACTGCCCCCAGCAACAACTCAATGTCTAGCTCATTCTCTCAGTGAGGGAGCAAGAAAGCATCTTTTGTGTCACTGAATGCATCAATCAAATCTTTATAACTGTCTGGTATCTGCAGATCCACATCCATGATGGTGACTTGTTCACTTTTACAAACCCTCATTACATAGAAGGGTTTACCACCATCAACAAGTTCATTTAGAGAAACTGGCTTGATTTTTGTCATAGGGTTCAATCCACTCTGTTTATGAAACTCAAGTGACAGATTTCCAAATGAAACAACAGAATCATAACAGTGTAGTCAGAAGAGATCTAACATCATGTTCTCAGATATATCAGCAATCAATGCCTGCTCATTAAACATCTGCCAATTACCCATAGTATCTTGTGCCTCAAAGAAAGTGTTCATAATTTCTTCAGATACTAACTTTGAATGATTCTTTTCTGCAGTCTCCATCTCAACATTCATCTTACAAACCTTCAGACCCAGTCTTACTGCAAGCTTCAGACTTATGATCAGAAAGGAACATAGTGAGTCTGCCACAGCAGTCCACTTAACTTCTTTTTCTACCACAGAGTTACAAACTCTGGCAGACAATGTGATTGGGGAAACAGCTTATAGCTCAGACAACTTCAATTGCTTGATGTTCATTCTATCTACAGACTGCTCCCCAAATCTCTATTTCTTCTTTGGCTTGGTGCACTTATCTGCATAGTGATCAGTCTCACCACAATTGTAGCAAGCATTCTTATCTGATTTTTCACCCCACTTTGGGTTCATAAACTGGGAATTGAAGATTCCCTGATGTTGGTTTTCTCCCTGTCACAATGAGATCCAGATCTTGTTTCTATAATCCTGACCTTGTGGCCCACAGACTTGATTTGAATAGGATGGTGTTCCACCATGGTTGGTATTTGTCTCTGAGGTGGATTGTGACTTTGGGTTGGAAGTGGAACTCTTGACACTAGGTCATAATTGCATTGCAACTGTCTGAATTCCATTCAGTTTCTCTGGGAGGTCCTTCTGTTCATCCAGCTTGTTGCGCATAGATTTGTCATATTGCCATAGGAAAAGGTGTTTGATGAACTTATTCACACTCTGTGTCTCTTCACCCACTTGTTGCAAATGTTGTTGGAATTGTTGCAACCAGTCAAAGTCTGATTCATTTGTTTTACAAAGGTGAAAGAGGTTTCTCCAGGCTAACTGGGTTTGGTTTTCAGGATCATCTAGTTGTAAAAGTAGGAATTGTTTGAGTTCAGTCCAGGTGTTCAGGGTAGAGTTCTGGACTGAGTGTGTGTGAGCAAGTCAATGTGCAGTAGAAGCTCATACAACAAAAGCTTAGTTAGTAGAATATACTTACTGATAACTATATAAATATATATAAATATATAAGTATATAGTTATATATAAGGTTTTGGTGAA
>NW_026054745.1:0-3910 GCF_022830035.1 Ophidiomyces ophidiicola
ACACTGGTATGTGAATTTGGCCATGCGACAAGAAGGTTCCTGGTGAGAAGAGAGTATGGAAACAAAGAGATCATGAGAATAGCTATTTATACAGAACTGTTGACTTTTTGATTGATAAGCCCTAACATGGTGAGGCAACAAATCGAGAGTGCCAAGATAGTAAATTTTGCTAAGACACATACTTAACTTCGCCTTTCTGAGCAATCAAGAGCCTTACGCGACACTTCAGGGACTCGAAGCGCCTGTTGTCGCTGTTTTGTTTCTGCTCCCATAAGCCGCAGGCGATAGGAAATTACATGATGTGGTATGAGATGAAGTGTTATGGAAGGTGTAATGTGGCAAGATCCTCTTGAACCAGACGGATGACTGCATAAATTATTCTATGGCTGAGCGAGAAGCAATCCAAGAAAAAGAGCAAGTGGACTTGCAGACGGTGAGACAACTATTGAGACAGGCTTCCTGCAAATGCTGACTCAACTTCCAAAAAGCCAGACAGTTTATGATGTGTGGATGCACGTAGACGGACTACATGAGGGGGAAGTTGCTCCATAGTTTCATTTCACCAATGATCTGCAGGGATCCCAGGTCGTGCTTCGCAGTTCGAATGTCAATATGCTCGCCTGGCCACCACGCATTTAAAGGTAGTCTTCCCGCCGCCAAGCTGCTGAAGTGGCCAACCCAAAAACATTAGTTAGCTAATGTGGGTCTTCTCAAGAGTCCTTCTGTGACGTTGAGCTCGCTCGGTTGGGCGGACAAGTGCATATTGCTCTCCGCATGACAAACTTCTTTGAGGCATTCGCGCAGAAATTGTTTAGTTAGGCTCAATTAAAGCGATCAAAGATCGCGTAACTTTATGCCCACAAGCTTTCTACGAGCAGTGAAATGTCGAGTTCCATCACCCGAAAATATTCGCAACTGCAGGTTTCTATTCTCGATTTACGTTGCTTCCATTTTCCCTTTTCCAGCTACAGCACTTCGTAAGCTTACAAGTAAGCAGCCGGGCTGGGCCGGCGTGGAAACCAGTGCCAAAAATTGGGTTCGCCTAGCACAGTCAAATGCCTCGACTAGCTCTAGGTAGTCCGGTTGTACCGCTTTCCTGGGATCTGATTTCATTGGACGTAGTTACAGCTATGGCGCATCTGACCCCTTATCCCACGACCTCGATCGGCTTTTCCACCGCAATGTTACCCCCACTCAAAATAATGCCAACATTCGCGGACCAGGTGAACATCCAGAGGTCATGTTAATTTGGTTGGCTGCTATTTAAGACATCAGGTTTCGATAACTAACCTTTGTTCTATGTGACTTGCTCAACAAAGAACTGAGCATCACTTGCATGCGTTGCCGGCTTGGCTGAACTGGACTATATGGAGTCGCGGCATCATACAGGTCTTTGCTGTTTTCTTTTCTGTCCATGTATTTATGGCCGCGCAGTTTCTCCCTCAAACGTTTTTTCGCTTCTGCAGAAATTACTTTCCGAAGAAAGATTTTAATCGTTGCTTTTCGTCATGGCAGTAGGACCTGATTTGTTTTGCGATGCCGCCTTAAGCCAGCAAGGACACCAAATGGCAGATGTGCAGGAGCTAAAATCCGAGCTTTCGTTCCAGATTGAAAAGCTGAAAAACCGCAAATGGTGAGTGAGCACTCCAACTTTCACCCTACCCTTCGGCCTTTTGACTTTGAGCAGTCCACACTGTCAGGATATGATCACGGCGAGCTGCTTCTTTGCTAGTCATTTTGATTGGTGTCTCAACCATCAGGATCTAGCTGACCACCGACATGACAATAAATGTTTTCATAGAGATGCCAATGGTACCAACTGCAGCATTGAGTATGGGGGTAAGTGCTCCTTGGATGGAAGACTAAAGACACTTTCTGATGTTTCAGATTATTTCTACTAAGGAGGAAGAAGAAGCAAAGAAACACGCGTTTAGTATATAGTTGATTTATACTAAGCACTAGATTTCTACCTTCACTCAATAAGACCAGCCTCTGGTTCCTTGGGCCAACAGATTGCGGCTGATTATTTTTTTCGGATGGCAAGTGATGAAAGAGGGGACTTTCTTAGCTAGCAGAGGACATTAGGAAGATACCTCAAAAGTCTCAATAGTATCAAAACGTTATCAATTTGGCATGCTACGCCAGCTCCAGTGGTCATGTTCAATAGCCGAGTCATAGGCCCTTAATAATTAACTATGTTTTTGCGATATCTTTATTTTTATGACAGAACTAGGACTATACATTGAACAAAAGCCATTCCAAAACCACCAAAATTTCGTTGTCGCAGCTGGCTCGCAGCAAACTTGGACTGTATGATCAGAATGTGTGCAAGAAGATAGGGGTATAATTTGTTCCCAGCTGTTGGGGCCCAATCACTCCTCGCCACGAGTCTCAGGCGCCAACTCCTGGATTTTCGGGTCGTTGTCAAACTGTGCCTGCATGTGATCGGGGAGCTCAGTCGGCGCGGTGGGATCCGCGTCGAGGTGTAAAGCACGAAAAGCCTTGTCAAGCGCCACAGCCTGAAGGTCAAACTGTACCTCTTGAACCGTTACTCGGGCGCTGAAATTTTTCTTTTGATCCTCTGGCATTTTGTGATACAGATGTCAATGTCCTCGACATCATCACTGAACCAAGTGCGGCTGCTGTAATAAGCGATCTCCCGTTCAAACTAGAATTCGAAAGGTAACAAATCCACGGCTTATTGCGCATAATTAAGGTTTTGTTCCTTTGGATATTGTAACTCTGACACAAATTCTTTTTTTGTCACTGTTTTTTTTACAGTCCTCAAAAGCTACTGGTTCCAAAAGGCTTCGGCTCACTGATGATCGGACGGGATGACGAAACTTTTGTTGCGTCAGGAAATGATATCTAGGACCTGCTGTGATATATCTAATAATATGAGTCGATCTTCCCGATTTCGACGATAGAAGTTCAGCACTGAGGCTGGAAGCAATCGGCAATGGCAACAGAATGAGATAAAGGATGTGCTGACTGTGATACTAAATTGACACTGTCTCTACCAACTTTTCAGAAAACGCGTGGTACGAAGAATTGCCAGTATTTCTGCGCTAAGTGTTAGAGTGAGAGTATAGATAGCTTGGATGTCCTTTTCGAGCCATCCACTATTCATGCTGATGGCACAGCGTTGGAAAGCCTTCTAAATCTAGTCAGTTCACACCTGAAACAAAGTCACTCGCAACGAAAAGGCGTTTCAAGGGAATACGATGGGCTCTATTGAAACAAAATCTGGTGAATCATAAAATTTAGATTGTGTATAACTGAGCGGTCTCTGACTAATTCTGATTGCAGAGAACGCGCTGCAAGACATGCTTCATACCACTGATTCACTTGCGGCACTAGAGAGCGATGAGCAGAGACAAGCTCTCGATATCGTCACCCAGCTCCGCAAGTGCGGCCTTGAGAGCGTGCTTTCGCTCCCCCAACTAGTGGTCTGCGGCGATCAGTCTGCGGGGAAGAGCTCTGTCCTCGAGGCACTCACCGAAATCCCATTTCCAAGAAATGACAATCTCTGCACAAGGTTTGCAACTGAAATCATTCTTCGTCGAGCCCCAACAAATTCCCTGCAGATCAAGGTGATACCAGATCCCGAGAGGCCGGCCTCAGAACAAGAAAATATCAGGGCTTTTAGCGAGGTTATCACCAATTTTGATGAGCTCCCATATCTAATGGCAAAAGTCACAACTCTTATGGGAATTGACGCTACTGCCGATGCAAGCCGTCCGCGCCGTGCCTTTGCAAAAGACACTCTCAGCATGGCCATCGAAGGCCCACAGCGTCCGCAGCTCACCGTGGTAGATCTTCCGGGAATAGTTCAATCAGAAACAAAGGATACGTCTCAGGAAGATGTGGCCTTGGTCTCAGAAATCACGGAACATTATATATCCCAGCC
>NW_026054746.1:0-3778 GCF_022830035.1 Ophidiomyces ophidiicola
TTCAAACAAGTGTGCATTGAGATGTCTTTTCTGCCAACATTATTTTGCAGAAATGTTATCTGAGAAGAGTGTTGTGTTTCTAACATTTAGCAATAGTGATGGGAACAACTCTCTTTCTAATACTCATCTGAGCTAATTCATCTTCAGAATCAGTCTCATGTATTCTTTTGGCAATTGATCTGGATTTTGCATTTGTAACAGTTTGAAAGTCAGATTCAGATTCAGAATCAGTCATTCTTGTATCCATTGTTTGAGTCTTGGTTGTTTTTCTCCAAGCAAAGAAAGAAGAAGAAGAAGAAGAAGTTGACTTGACAGCTGACTTTCTGTAGAAACAGCAAACATGACTGTTTGCAACATGATTTTCATCACAATTTGCACACCTGATTTCAGCATGATCACACACTTTGCCAACCATATCATAAGTCTCACATTTATGTGACTGTGTGCTGTGATTCTTTGCACACAATCCACATCTGGTTTCTCTCTTGCAGTTTAGAGAGATGTGACCATAGAGTTGACAGTTAAAACACTGAATTGTTGTTTTGTATCTTGATTGTGACTGAGCTTTTTTAAATGAAACAACTTGCATTGTCTGATCAGCAATGTTAACTGATTTCAGAGTCTTGACAAGTTCTGTTGATTTCACATGAAAGATAGCTGAAGCATGCTTTTTATTGACTCTGTTTTCTGCTGAAGAGAGTCATTGAGAAAGTCTTTTTAAAGAAATTGAATTGAAAGTTTCAAATTCTTCTTTTAGAAGATCAAGACCATTGTCATTGTTGAAAATCTCAGTAGAAATTTCATGAACAACAAATACTCCTCAATGTTCATCTTTATGATATTTTGACTGAGAAAAATCAAAATCACAGTCAGTCAATACATCAGAAAGAGCAGATTGCCAGATTTTATCATGTTCTTGAAGAAATTCTGCAGAAAATTGATCTGTTGTGATCAGAATTACTGAAAGTCCCTTAAAAGATTTGACAACTGAGGAGACCACTGGTTTTTCAGTAATTTTGGCATTCACAAAGGCATCATTGATTCTGTTTCTGATAAAGTAGGCCTTATTTTGAATTCTTTCAGCAATTTCAGAATTGACTCTAAAAATCAGTCTGTTTTCTCTTGGGTTTCTCAAACCAGGCTTTGATTTCCCAGTCTCAGAAGTACAAGTTGAAGAGGAAGAGACTGTTGACTGTTTTTGTAGATTTTGCTTAACAGCTTCAGAGTAACTGAATTTACATCCAGCACTTGATTTCTCTGAAACTGTATTCACAGTCACAGAAGGCAGAGAAGACACAGAAGAGGTGAAATTTGGAGAAGAAACTGAAGATTCTGAACTTCTAGACAGACTTTCCAACTTTTTGAGTCTCTTTTCCAAAAGATTCAGCTTGTCATTGTCATTTTCAAACTGAAAACAGAAGATATCTTTTTCTTTTTGAAAGAAGAGAATCTTTTGAAGACTGAGAATGCAAGAGTTTAATTCTTTTTGAACAAGAACATGATTTTCTTTCTGACATTCTTGTGCAAGAACTTTGAGAACTGATTTAAGTTCTTGTTCAGAATTCAGAGAGAGAGAAGTGGAGATAGAGGACATTTTGATTTGTTTCAGTTGAGAACTTACCTAGAGAGATTTTTTCCTCCCAGAATAGAAATCTCCCAAAAACTAATCCCAGTTTTTCAA
Source organism: Ophidiomyces ophidiicola (assembly GCF_022830035.1). Classification (NCBI taxonomy): domain Eukaryota; kingdom Fungi; phylum Ascomycota; class Eurotiomycetes; order Onygenales; family Onygenaceae; genus Ophidiomyces; species Ophidiomyces ophidiicola. The sequence continues at coordinate 1,682 of NW_026054746.1, forward strand.
GAGAACAGGGAAACTAAGACTAAGTTTTGGCAGAAATCAGTCAAGAAAAAGCCAAAGTTTTCAAAATTTCCTGAACAAAAATAGCAGTAATAGATGGCACATTCCTGAACTATTAGAGCAGTTTATTTTAAGGTTACTCTGGAACTGGAGGAAATGGTGCAAGATAACAAAAGAAAACTTGTGGAGCCAGATGAGTAGGTGTACTTGGATAAGAGAACCCACTAACAATTTTTCAAGAGAATTGTCAAACTGAAAGTCTTTTTGGTAGAGAAGACTTAAGTAAACCACTTGTAATCTCAGTTCAATATATCAACTAGCCTCACACTTCAAGAGTGTAACTTTAGTCCCTATATCTTATGTTGATCACAGAAAATGGATGACTTATGTGCTGTTTCTGTCTATCTGAGGAGTCAAGCCCAGGAAAAAACCTCTCCTTGTCTTTTTGAAGAGTGACAAGCAACTTTATCAGAATCTCAGAATCAATATCTAAGATTCAAGATAACTCAGTTCTTTTTCAATCTCAGATTACAATCCTAATTCTTCTTTGCAAGACACTAATGTATCTCAAGGCAAAGTCAAATTCCAACTGCAGAAGAACTGGAAGAAACTGTTATGATATGCAAGTAAAAAGCCTTCTTCTTTGCTAGAAAATCAACAAGCCTAGTATGATTATTCTAACTATAAAAGAGCAATTTTAACCATCACTAGCTGATGGATGCAGGGATCAGTGACTGGGAGAGTCTATGCCTTTGGGACAAATAAGAAAGAGAGAAAAGTTGTTTTGTTTAAGTTGTGGTTGAATTTATCTTTGCTGACTCCAACTGGCCAATGGTTCTGACTTTTCGGAAGTGAAAATCAGGGCCAGAGAAAATCAATAGAATATCAGAGAGATAGAGAATTGATCAGAGAATCAGAGATATCAAATCAATTTTGAAGAGATCTTGTTTTGACTGAGTTGTGGTTGAATTTCTCTTTGCTGACCCCAACTGGTGAATGGTTTTGACTTTTCGGAAGTGAAAATCAGGACCGGAGGAAATCGATAGAATATCAGAGAGGTAGAGAATTGAGCAGAGAATCAGAAATATCAAACCAATTTTGAAGAGATCTTGTTTTGACTGAGTTGTGGTTGAATTTATCTTTGCTGACCCCAACTGGCAAATGGTTTTGACTTTTTGAAAGTGAAAATCAGCGCTGGAGGAAATTGATAGAATATCAGGGAGATAGAGAATTGATCAGAGAATCAGAGATATTCAACTGAATTTAAAAAGATCTTGTTTTGGCTGAGTTGTGATTAAATTTCTATGTTCTGCCAGAATTTTGGCCGTGTTCTGCAGTTGTACCACTTTGATGGGGTATAATAGAGTTTGGTGGAATAATTATGTAAGCTCAGACTTCAATTCAGCTTTGGTGTTGCTGGTTAAGGCTTAGTAAGCCAGAAACATGAAAACTTTTCACTGTGAAAGACTGATGGAGAGCCACCAAAACTGAGTGAATTCTTAATCAGTTTGAGGATGCAAGTATTTTCCTCTTGGGTATAGATTCTTTAACACAAAACAAATCAATTTCCAACATTTCAGGGCTGTAGTGGAGGTGATTGTGTTGTGGTGACCAGACAAAGTGCCTGAGTAACCAAAACTGGCGACCCAGTCTTTGGTGTGAGATTTCCCATCCACCACAGTGAATTGCCAGGCGAAAATGGAGAGAATAACTAAATGAAACAAGAGCTTTCCAATGAATATATCTTCATTAAATTTGACTTAGAATTGATGGTGTTCCATATCAAGTGCTGAACTGAATTGATTAGTGTATCTGATCCAGATGGAATCTCTTTTCTGATCTTACAGAAAATCTATTTAGTTCTTAAAGATAGATTGTTTCAACTCTATAAGAGTTTGTTTGAGAAGAACTATCATTCTGATGTCTGGAGACAAGCTGCTGAAGTCATTTTGAAGAAACCAAACAGAAATGATTCTATTCCCAAGTCTTACAGAATCATTTCACTTCTGAATTGTTTGGGCAAAGTGATGGAAAGAGTGATAGCCACTAGACTCAGTTTCTGGGCAACTACTACTGATCTCTTGTACTTTGATCAGTTTG
>NW_026054747.1:0-3437 GCF_022830035.1 Ophidiomyces ophidiicola
TTTGAAATCTCGTTCCAGCCTTTGTTCGCTCTTCTCCCGTTAACAAGTATGTCATCCTCTTCCTTTTCCCAACTTTGAGACGGGCCTATGAGTTTTGGATTGTACCGCATACATCCATATTGTTCATCGCAAACACTGGGGGGTCTCTTGTGAGAGTGTTCCAAAGTGTCTGTCGTGTGCCCGCTCTTCTTTCCTTCGCTACGCACCCTGTTTTCATTCTGGGTCCACTCGATTTCTTGCTGCTGGCGGGAATGATATGGCCTGTCAACACCAGCATGGCCTTCTGCTGCTACAAGACACGGTTGCCTCCCAGACATGTTTTCCAGTATGCTGGCTTCGGGCGGCGTTGGCTCCAAGCACAGAGGTAGGGAGGTAGGCCATTCATCAGAATCTTGTTCGGCAAAATCCATATTCGCAATTGCCTGATTGTTTATTGTATGTTAGGACCGCTCGCTACACCTGGGGGTCGTACAGTACCTAGTGAAGACTGATGGTAGGCAATATTGAGTGGACGCTCCCAGACACGGACTTGGGTCTCATTTGTATCTCCTACTGTTGTGATCTGGCGGCCTCCATCCCCTCCTCAGAACCCCTGGCTGTTTTGCCTACATCGGGCTATGAAGGTGCCAAAAGTTTGACAGCCTTGCATCTGCAACAAGGTTGCTAGATGGGAAAATATGCCCTAAAAGAATGTGGCATGTGGAGTTAGTAGAAAAGACTAGTCGGCGAGACCAACGCCCGATTGATCGCACTAAGCTACCTCATTTCTTGTGTCATGGTTTATACGACCTTAGAGGGCGGAACAGGTACTCTTGCTAAACTCTCAACCAGATGCTGAGGTGGAAAGAAAATCGACAAAATGGGTATAATAATTCAAGCCGGCTGGGGCTTGCGCCGTGAGCCAGCAACATAAAATAGGAGACCTCGGTAGGGAATAACGACTGGCCATTTTGCTTTTGGCAACACTTGAAGTTGCTACTCTTGTTCGAGATGAAAAGGGCATCTATCTTACACCTCGCTGGTATTGCCTTATGTTTTGGAACCAGATTTGGTTGGTCAAGGGAATCTCTTAGCCGGCAATTCAATTCACCAAAATCACAAGGGAGAACCTTTCTGTTCTGCATCCATCCTGCACGGGCGACGACCACCGCTAAAACCCAGATACTCTGGTTTTTCTTCTTTGACCAGCCGAGCTGTACGGACTAGTGCGCCATAGAGATGTCTCTGGAATGTATACTAGATTCATTTTGAGCCCCCGAAACGTTTCGAAATGTCAACACTCAACCACCAGCCCTAGGACCCCCGCACGTGGTTGTTTATAATGTACACAAAGTTCTGCTATCATTCCTTGCTCAAAATCCTGATGCCCAAGAATCTTGAGATGGGCTATAGAATGGACTATCACGGGGTACGGGCATTTGCAGCGGGAGGTAGGGAGTGCTGTACATCATTTCCAATGGCCATTTATTTCGATTTTGCGACCAATCCTCTCCACCCTTTACCTTTCCACCCTTTGCTTCGTCGTAAACTTTGAATCTACAGAGTATTGGGATCATATTTTTGGAGAAAGCTGTCCGGGCCAGCGACACAACCCAAGGTACGCCGCCCATGTTTGTTCCGTACATGATTCCTCTGTACTGTTCAATGTTCCTGATTTCTTCGCCATTGTGCACAACATAGTAGCCATGCCACTGTTTGGGTCTAATACACCGTCAGTGGGGATCAATATGTGGTCAACAAATCCACTCACATTTTCAGCTTACTCGCTTTACATTCCATCAACGCTGCTGCACACTCTGCAGTGGGCGGATTCACACTGGAACCAGGTGTTATATTCTTAGTGGCGGGTGGGGGAATTGGTGGAAGTGGTTTGTTTATATCAAGTGGGAGGCAATGGGCAAGGCCGATATATGAAAGGCAACGGCTGAGCCAAGCAGGCATTTTAAGAGATAACATTCTCCAAGTACACAAAAGATAAAATTGCCGCGGCGAGGAACAGGTAGGGCCATCGGCTCTTATATTGCCTGGAGTTGATTGAATGGAGCTCATGTTCCAGGTCCTCTGAGCATCTGCTCACAAACCAGCCAAAGTAGATGGCTTCGGTGCCCGGCACACTGTCCCCGTAGGGCAATGCCAGAGCCATCTACTGGTTAGGAGAATGCGCAATTTCGGAAAGTATCTGAAAGCTAAGTGTTGGCCGTCTACAAGGATGGCGACAGTGTCTACTTTTGGGACCCTGGATGTAGAGATTGTGGTCGGTTATGTAATGCTTGTGTAGGTATGTCAAGCTGGTCATGGCCCAAGCTTACCCCACAGTTTTCTATTGCGACTGGCCCGCTGGTACCTTCTCCATTTGGAATGTCTAAAAATGGATGAAGGACACCTGGGTATGAAGGCACCAGGAGTCTGGTACCGTTGCACCTGCAACAAGGTTGCTAGCTGGAAAAAGCACATCGATGAAAGCTATGACGCTCCGTCACTGACCTGATTGTTACGCCCCAAAAGAAGGTGGCTTCTAGTAGATAGATAAAGACTAGTTCGCGAGATCACCACTCAGTTGATTGGTGAACCCTTCCCGTTCTTCGGCCCCATGCAGATCGCCAGTAGGGCTACCTGGATAACTTGGCTCTTAACGCTAGTGAGCCAACCACAACTACGTCTCCCGTGTCCGATTTAATATTTGCATCGCGCTATTCGGCTTTCAGATAGTCCCTCCCGCGCCGTCTCGAAAGTCACTGAGAAAATGAAACTAGAGCAGCTGAACCCTGGCCTCCTGATAGAACCAGATCCGTTCCTCAATAGCTTTCTTTGTCCCAGGTAGCACCTCTTCTTCCAGAAGAGCCTCGAATTTCATAATGGCGTGCTCCGCCGCCTTGACTTTGCCGATCCTGCTGACGAGCTCATCGTTTGACTCAAAGGGCATCACCTCCAAATGGGAATTCGTGGCCTCAAATTGTGCCCATATGTTATCACTGACAAAAACATCGTATTGATGGTGGTCCAGCTTCGCGATCACTGGGATGTCAAAAGTGTCAAACCCAGAGTCACCAATATAGTCTTTGAGAGCGTCGTGTTCTTTGGCAGGCTCTAAGTCTATTACACGCTTGCGGGGTGGCGGCCAGGAGAGACGGTACCAGCGCCCCTCGATTGGAAGGCCCTCTTGGCTACTTTCAGGAACAGCTTCGGTTTCCTAGGATTCATTAGTCTTGGTCGCCGGCGACGGAGTTGGGTTTTTACCATGACAATAGCATTCAGTTCTTGATGGTAGTAAGATGGATTGTTCAAGACCACCTTGGTTGCTACAATGAAGACAGCAAGCTGGAGCAACCATTCTCTGGTATTTATGCATTTTCAGGAACAATTGCTATGAAATTCTGTGCCGTCCGGACATACTACCATTGGCTGCCTCAAGTGTAACTGTATGCCCAATCCACTTT
>NW_026054748.1:0-3346 GCF_022830035.1 Ophidiomyces ophidiicola
TGAAATAAGTCAAAGCTGAATGTTGGAATAACTTTCTTGAAAAAGCTGAAGGAAAAGAAATCTTCAAAGCATACAAGTACACAAAGAACTTGAAAGTGGAAAAAACTCCAATTCTCAACTATGTTGACTCAGATAATGAATCAAAATCTGCAGTCACATTTGATGAGAAATGCAATGCTTTCATCAGTACTCTTTTCAGAAAATCATCTGAATATTCATCAATCAATTGATCTGAATATCATGAGAGTGAGAAGTGGGAATGGCAGCAAATCACTGAGATTGAAATCAAAAGATCAGTCTTCAGTGATTTAAAAGTTAGTGCATCTGGTCCAGATGAAATCTCTTTTCTGATCTTACAGAAAATCTATCCAGTTCTTAAAGATAGATTGTTTCAACTCTATAAGAGTCTGTTTGAGAAGAACTATCATTCTGATGTCTGAAGACAAGCTGCTGAAGTCATTTTGAAGAAATCAAACAGAAATGGTTCTATTTTTAAGTCTTACAGAATCATTTCACTTCTGAATTGTTTGGGCAAAGTGATGAAAAGAGTGATAGCCACTAAACTCAGTTTCTGAGCAACTACTACTGATCTCTTGTACTTTGATCAGTTTGGTGAAAAGAAACGGTGTTCATGCTGCTTTAAGTCTCACTCATGACAGTCAACTTGCCAAAGCTAGGAAATTGGTGACTTCAGCTCTTTTCATTGACATTAAAGAAGCATTTGATTTTGTGTCAGTGAATAGATTGATGAAGATTTATTTGGATTTGAAGTTGTTCAAGAATCTTGCCAGATGAATTGAATCTTTCATGAGAATCAGAAAGATTCAATTGATTTTTGATGAAGAAAAACAGTCAACATCAGTTTCAATCAATATTGATGTGTTCCAAGACTCATCTCTCTCATCAGTTCTTTTCTCAATTTACACAAGATATCTTTTTGAAAATTTGGAAGAACTAAAAGATGTGAGAATTCCAAGTTACATTGATGACACTGATTTAATTGTTTCTTCTGAATCAGTTGAGAAGAACTGTGAGTTGTTGAATAAAGCAATCAGTGTGATGTATGAAAGACAGACTTCTCATGTTGTTCAATTTGATATGAACAAAACTGAACTGATTCACTTCATCAAAGATTATTCTGAATCAGATTCAGTTTCATTGAATGATCTGACTTTCAAATCAAAAGATCTATTATTATTATTATTATTATTCATTATAGTCTTGTGCAGTCTGAGACTATGAAGACTACCTGCAAGCTGTCTTGCAGGATTTAACTAAGTTACAAAAACAATGATCAGAGACATGATCATAGACAAATTAACAAATGAAAAACATACAAGAGTGTCAGGGCAGTGATTTATGTCTTTTCTTCACAGAAATTTAAAAACAAATAATGAGATTGTAAGTGAGATCTTTAAAGATACTCAGTCTGTTTCATTCAGAAGCCATCTTCTGGTGACTATTTCAGTTTGTTTGAGAAACTTTCCCATCCATTTCAAACTCAATTCAGTGTTAAATAGAAACTCAAGTGACAGTTGTGGAATTTTAAACTCTTTCAAACACTGTTGTCTGTCATCTTTCAGACTTAAACAATTCATGAGCAAATGTTTTGGTGTTTCTTTGCAGCCACAGTGTCTGCAGGTTTCCCTATCATGATTTGGTAGTCTTATTAAGTAAGAACCAAAGTAACCATGACCCAATTTCAACTGAATGATTGTTGACCAAATCTGTTTGGAGAATGAAAGTGAACAAGTTTTCCACTTTGGTTTTGAATTGAATTGAGAGTAGTGATTTACATCACTTCCATTTTCAAAGATGTGTTCCAGCCATTCAAGCATTGTCATTTCTTTAATTTGTCTCTTGATGTAAGCAAAGGAAACATACTTTTCAGCACAATCTTGTCTCAATTCAGTTGCTTTCTTTGCAGCAATATCAGCTTCTTCATTGCCAAAGATGCCCATGTGAGCTGGAATCCAGTGAAGATGACACTTAATGTCTTTAGACTCAAGTTGTTTAGCAATTTTTCTAATTGACTCAATGTAGAACAGTTCAGCTTTCATATTCTGTGCATTGAGTCTCTGAATGGCAGCTTGACTGTCAGAAAACACCCATAGTTCTGAAAAGATTCTTAAATTTGAAAGTGTCAAAGCATTGGAGAAAGCTTTTTCAATTGCAAAGAGTTCAGCATCAAACACTTCCATATGTTTGCCCAATCTTCAAGAATATCTTTGATTTATTTCTGAAATATAAAGACCTGCACCAGTAGTCAAATTTTCTGACTGTGAACCATCTGAATACATGGTCACAGAGTCTTTCAAATTAAGAAGAAGTTGTTGATGATTTTTCTTTGCAAGTGTCTTCTCTGCTGAATCAATTTGAATGTCAATGATTTCATTCAAACTTGAACTCCAAGGTTTATTCCATTCTGAAGTTACTGTTTCAATCTTTAGAGAAGGAATCTGATCTGAGATCATAGAACATAGTTTGAACAAGTGACTTGAATATTTTTTAATTCTTTTTGTTCTTTTTCTCTTTCTTTTTCCAGGTGTTTGTTCAACATGATCCAGAGACAGTTCATTTTGATTTCAGTCCAGAAACTTTCTCCAATCTAACTCAATTCCATTTGAATGTGGAGGAAAACTTGAAGAAACTCTTGTTCTGATTGCATGTTTTTCTGACAATTTCAACAATCTGAAAGCATAGTTTCTGCACAGTTTATTGAATCTCACTTTGAGTGGAGGAATAGCAGCTTCAATTTCCATAGTATAGATTGAAGAAGTTCTGAAAGCCCCTAGAATCTTTCTTAAAGCTGAATTCTGAAGTCTTTCAAACTTATGAAGTAGACTCTTTTGACCATTCCACCAAACTGGAACTCCAAAATCAGCAACAGAAGTGATGCAAGCCATGTACAGTTGTCTCATTGCTTGAAAAGTAAGACCTTTTTCTGTGTTTGAAAGTCTTATTATCTGATTCAAGACTCTTTCAGCTGATGCAATTTTGATTTCCACATGTCTTTTGAAAGTGAGTTGATTGTCAAACCAGATTCCCAACCATCTAACTAGATCTTTTGGTTTGAAAGTCAGATCATTCAATAAAACTGAATCTGATTCAGAATAATCTTTGGTGAAGTGAATCAGTTCAGTTTTGTTCATATCAAATTGAACAACATGGGAAGTCTGTCTGTCATACATCACACTGATTGCTTTATTCAACAGATCACAGTTCTTCTCAACTGATTCAGAAGAAATAATCAAACCAGTGTCATCAATGTAACTTGAAATTCTCACATCTTTCAGTTCTTCCAAATTTTCAAAAAGATATCTTGTGTAAATTGAAAAAAGAACTG
>NW_026054749.1:0-2595 GCF_022830035.1 Ophidiomyces ophidiicola
CTCTTTATGCAAATCAATACAACTTTCAGAAAGCTGATTGGGGAAAAGTGAATGAGACTTTGAAAATAAATCTGTCAAAGAGTGAATATCAATGGTCTTCAGTTTCTAATCTTCCAGAAGAACTTGAGCTGAAAGCTGAAAAGATCAGAGATCTTATTCATGTCTCAATTCAAGATCATATTCCCAGAAAGAGAATAACTGAGAGATTCAAATCATGGTGGAATTCATTTCTGAAAGAGAAAAGAAAGTCAATGACCAGAGCTTTTAGAGACTTTAAAAGAAATTTAATCAGCTATGAAGATTATCAGACTCAAAGAACTGAATACTTTTCTGCTGTGAAATAAGTCAAAGCTGGATGTTGGAATAACTTTCTTGAAAAAGCTGAAGGAAAAGAAATCTTCAAAGCATACAAGTACACAAAGAACTTGAAAGTGGAAAAAACTCCAATTCTCAACTATGTTGACTCAGATAATGAATTAAAATCTGCAGTCACATTTGATGAGAAATGCAATGCTTTCATCAGTACTCTTTTCAGAAAATCATCTGAATATTCATCAATCAATTGGTCTGAATATCATGAGAGTGAGAAGTGGAAATGGCAGCAAATCACTGAGATTGAAATCAAAAGATCAGTCTTCAGTGATTCAAAAGTTAGTGCATCTAATTCAGATGGAATCTCTTTTCTGATCTTACAGAAAATCTATCCAGTTCTTAAAGGTAGATTGTTTCAACTCTATAAGAGTCTCTTTGAGAAGAACTATCATTCTGATGTCTGAAGACAAGCTGCTGAAGTCATTTTGAAGAAACCAAACAGAAATGGTTCTATTCCCAAGTCTTACAGAATCATTTCACTTCTGAATTGTTTGGGCAAAGTGATGGAAAGAGTGATAGCCACTAGACTCAGTTTCTGGGCAACTACTACTGATCTCTTGTACTTTGATCAGTTTGGTGGAAAGAAACAGTGTTCTGCAATTGATGCTGCTTTAAGTCTCACTCATGACATTCAACTTGCCAAAGCTAAGAAATTGGTGACTTCAGCTCTTTTTATTGACATTAAAGGAGCATTTGATTTTGTGTCAGTGAATAGATTGATGAAGATTTGTTTGGATTTGAAGTTGCCCAAGAATCTTGCCAGATGGATTGAATCTTTCATGAGAACCAGAAAGATTCAATTGATTTTTGATGGAGAAAAACAGTCAACATCAGTTTCAATTAATATTGGTGTGCCCCAAGGCTCACCACTCTCACCAGTTCTTTTTTCAATTTACACAAGATATCTTTTTGAAAATTTGGAAGAACTGAAAGATGTGAGAATTCCAAGTTACATTGATGACACTGGTTTGATTGTTTCTTCTGAATCAGTTGAGAAGAACTGTGATCTGTTGAATAAAGCAATCAGTGTGATGTATGAAAGACAGACTTCTTATGTTGTTCAATTTGATATGGACAAAACTGAACTGATTCACTTCATCAAAGATTGTTCTGAATCAGATTCAGTTTTATTGAATGATCTGACTTTCAAACCAAAAGATCTAGTTAGATGGTTGGGAATCTGGTTTGACAATCAACTCACTTTCAAAAGACATGTGGAAATCAAAATTGCATCAGCTGAAAGAGTCTTGAATCAGATAATAAGACTTTCAAACACAGAAAAAGATCTTACTTTTCAAGCAATGAGACAACTGTACATGGCTTGCATCACTTCTGTTGCTGATTTTGGAGTTTCAGTTTGGTGGAATGGTCAAAAAAGTCTACTTCATAAGTTTGAAAGACTTCAGAACTCAGCTTTAAGAAAGATTCTAGGGGTCTTCAGAACTTCTTCAATCTATGCTATGAAAATTGAAGCTGCTATTCCTCCACCCAAAGTGAGATTCAATAAACTGTGCAGAAACTATGCTTTCAGATTGTTGAAATTGCCAGAAAAACATGCAATCAGAACAAGAGTTTCTTTAAGTTTTTCTTCACATTTAAATGAAATTGAGTTAGATTGGAGAAAGTTTCTGGACTGAAATCAAAATGAGTTGACTCTGGATCATGTTGAACAAACACCTGGAAAAAGAAAGATTATTATTATTATTATTATTCATTATAGTCTTGTGCAGTCTGAGACTATGAAGACTACCTGCAAGCTGTCTTGCAGGATTTAACTAAGTTACAAAAACAATGATCAGAGACATGATCATAGACAAATTAACAAATGAAAAACATACAATAGTGTCAGGGCAGTGATTTATGTCTTTCCTCCACAGAAATTTAAAAACAAGTAATGAGATTGTAAGTGAGATCTGTAAAGATACTCAGTCTGTTTCATTCAGAAGCCATCTTCTGGTGACTATTCCAGTTTGTTTAAGAAACTTTCCCATCCATTTCAAACCCAATTCAGTGTTACATAGAAACTCAAGTGACAGTTGTGGAATTTTAAACTCTTTCAAACACTGTTGTCTGTCATCTTTCAGACTTAAACAATTCATGAGCAAATGTTTTGGTGTTTCTTTGCAGCCACAGTGTCTGCAGATTTCCCTATCATGATTTGGTAGTCTTATTAAGTAAGAACCAAAGTAACCATGACCCAATTTCAACTGAATAATTGTTGAC
>NW_026054750.1:0-2362 GCF_022830035.1 Ophidiomyces ophidiicola
CTTTTGAAAGAAGAGAATCTTTTGAAGACTGAGAATGCAAGAGTTTAATTCTTTTTGAACAAGAACATGATTTTCTTTCTGACATTCTTGTGCAAGAACTTTGAGAACTGATTTAAGTTCTTGTTCAAAATTCAGAGAGAGAGAAGTGGAGATAGAGGACATTTTGATTTATTTCAGTTGAGAACTTATCTAGAGAGATATTTTCCTCTCAGAATAGAAATCTCTCAAAAACTAATCCCAGTTTTTCAAGAGAACAGGGAAACTAAGACTAAGTTTTGGCAGAAATCAGTCAAGAAAAAGCCAAAGTTTTCAAAATTCCCTGAACAAAAATAGCAGTAATAGATGGTGCATTTCTGAACTATTAGAGCAGTTTATTTTAAGATTACTCTGAAACTGAGGAGAATGATGCAAGATAACAAAAGAAAACTTGTGGAGCCAGATGAGTAGGTGTACTTAAATAAGAGAACCCACTAACAATTTTTCAAGAGAATTGTCAAACTGAAAGTCTTTTTGATAGAGAAGACTTAAGTAAACCACTTGTAATCTCAGTTCAATATATCAACTAGTCTCACACTTCAAGAGTGTAACTTTAGTCCCTATATCTTATGTTGATCACAGAAAATGGATGACTTATGTGCTGTTTCTGTCTATCTGAGAAGTCAAGTCCAGGAAAAAACCTCTCCTTGTCTTTTTGAAGAGTGACAAGCAACTTTATCAGAATCTCAGAACCACTATCTAAGATTCAAGATAACTCAGTTCTTTTTTAACCTCAGATTACAATCCTAATTCTTCTTTGCAGGACACTAATGTATCTCAAGGCAAAGTCAAATTCCAACTGCAGAAGAACTGGAAGAAACTGTTATGATATGCAAGTAAAAAGCCTTCTTCTTTGCTAGAAAATCAACAAGCCTAGTATGATTATTCTAACTATAAAAGAGCAATTTTAACCATCACTAGCTGATGGATGCAGGGATCAGTGACTGGGAGAGTCTATGCCTTTGGGACAAATAAGAAAGAGAGAAAAGTTGTTTTGTTTAAGTTGTGGTTGAATTTATCTTTGCTGACCCCAACTGGCCAATGGTTCTGACTTTTTGGAAGTGAAAATCGGGGCCGGAGAAAATTGATAGGATATCAGAAAGATAGAGAATTGATCAGAGAATCAGAGATATCAAACCAATTTTGAAGAGATCTTGTTTTGACTGAGTTGTGCTTGAATTTATCTTTACTGACCCCAACTGGCAAATGGTTTTGACTTTTCAGAAGTGAAAATCAGGGCTGGAGGAAATTGATAGAATATCAGAGAGGTAGAGAATTGATCAGAGAATCAGAGATATCAAATCAATTTTGAAGAGATCTTGTCTTGACTGAGTTGTGATTGAATTTATCTTTGCTGACCCCAACTGGCAAATGGTTTTGACTTTTCGGAAGTGAAAATCAGCACCGGAGAAAATCAATAGGATATCAGGAAGGTAGAGAATTGATCAGAGAATCAGAGATATCCAACTGAATTTAAAAAGATTTTGTTTTGGCTGAGTTGTGATCAAATTTCTATGTTCTGCTGGAATTTTGGCTGTGTTCTGCAGTTGTACCACTTTGATGGGGTATAATAGAGTTTGGTGGAAAGATTATGTAAGCTCAGACTCCAATTCAGCTTTGGTGTTGCTGGTTAAGGCTTAGTAAGCCAGGAACACAAAAACTTTTCACTGTGAAAGACTGATGGAGAGCCACCAAAACTGAGTGAATTCTTAATCAGTTTGAGAATGCAAGTATTTTCCTCTTGGGTATAGATTCTTTAACACAAAGGACAGCAATTTCCAACATTTCAGAGCTGTAGTGGAGGTGGTTGTGTTGTGGTGACCAGACAAAGTGCCTGAGTAGCCAAAACTGGTGACCCAGTCTTTGGTGTGAGATTTTCCACCCACCACAGTAAATTACCGGGCGAAAATGGAGAGAATAACTAAATGAAACAAGAGCTTTCCAATGAATATATTTTCATTAAATTTGACTTAGAATTGATGGTGTTCCATGACTGCACAAGACTATAATGAATGAGTCAAAGTGATGCAGTAGAAATGGTGATTAACATCTACAATGAGAAATCTTTAGATGATGATTCTGATGAATGGACTGTTGACAGAGATCTTTCACAACTATCTTTTTCAAAATCAGATAGTATTGTTCTTGCTGGAGATTTCAATGCTCATCATTCATGGTGGAACTCCAACATTACAAAATCTGTCAGAGCTGAGGTCTTGATAGAATGGCTTGAAAATCACAACTTGGAATTGATTAATGAAGTGGATAGAGAAACATTTGTCAGACCCAACTTAAGAAATAAATCTGTTCTTGACTTGAGCTTCTT
>NW_026054751.1:0-1904 GCF_022830035.1 Ophidiomyces ophidiicola
GTCTTTAATTGCTGCTGCTGCTTTGATTCTAGCTGTGAAAAGATAGACATCTTTAATTCAGATCTTTTTTTCTTGATCCACAATGTCTCTTCCCCAATGGCATGGCATATCTGGGTAGAAATAGCTGATATCAGTGATTTTCCAGTTTTGCTGAGGTATGGGGTTGTTAGACATAGAATGTTGGGCTGATAAAACTGAAGTTGGAAGAGAAGTAGATGGTTCTCTGTGTAAGACTGCTAATTCTGAGTGTATAATTGTGCACATATTTGCTGTTACTGCATCTATAATATGTTGCATATCCATGTTGTTTGTACAAGCTGCACATTTCCCTAGGGCTTTAATTGATGGTCCTGAAGAATTGCTAGTGTTTGGGGGATTTTGATCATTGGAGGTTATGATTGCAACTGATTGTTGATTTTCTGTAGTTGTCTGGTCAAGAGATGGAAATTCATATGTTGTTGGGGTAGATAGTTCCTGCTGTATTTGGTTGGAAGTTGTTGATGAGATGTCATTTGAATTACCACTTTCAGATGAAAAGTCCATCATTAAGTTAGTCAAGAGATTGCTTGAGGACTTGTTCAAGATGGCTTGCTTGCTTGATAGTGACACTCTATAAGAAGATAGCTTTGTAACTATCATTGTGTTCTGGATGAATTTGTGGATTGCTGTTCTGATTATCAATGAGTCAAGATTTCAGTCTGCTGAGTAAAAAATGTCAGAGAGCTCTGATTCTGATCAAGTCAGTCATGAACTGTTCAGTGAAAGCACTTTAGGATTCTCCTTTGGTATACAAGGTTGATAAATGCTGGAGGCTTGAATTTGTGGTAATGATATCTTATTATTTTTGGTGATGAATTCTGCTAGGTGTCATGTGCTGAGTGAAATTACTCAAGAGCTAGGGTTACTTCAGCTATAGTTAATTATGTATTTAGCTGTTTGCAATACAGAATTAGAGAGAGACTCAATAATTAATCTGGTTTCATTTGCTGATTCCATTATTTCTCATTAAATATGTTTAGAGTTTGTGAGTATTTCAGTAAGGTTTTTTAGAATTTTGGGCTGCCCTCAGAGTTCCTGATCAAGCAAGACATGCTACCAGTTTGTTACCTGGTCTATAAGAGCTATGGAATGTCCATGTGATTTTGGTTGAGTAGTAGAAGATGATTCTCCTATTTCCTTCCAGCTTCATGGGTAAGCTCAAAGGGCTGACTAAGTAGCTAACTATTCTGGTATTATGTACAGTAATGATTCCATGTCAGATAGTTACAAAGCTAACTTTCTATAGAGCATCACTATCAAGCAAGCAAGCCATGTTGGAAAGATTCTCAAGCAATCTCTCAAGTAACTTGATCATGGATCTTTCATCTGAAAGTGGTAATTCAAACAATGTCCCATCAACAACTTTCAACTAAATGCAGCAGAAACTACCCATTCTGATGACATATGAAGATTCATCTTCAGACCAGACAATCACAGCAAATCAACAATTCATAATCATCCAACAATCTATTACAATCATGTTCTCCAAAGATCCAAACACTGACAACTCTTCAGAATCATCAATTAAAGCCTTGAGAAAACATGCATTTCATACAAATGACATGAATATGCAACAGATCATAGATGCAGTTACAGCAAATATGCATACAATTATACACTCAGAATTAGCAGTCTTACACAGAAAACCATCTACTCCTCTTTCAACTTCAGTTTTATCAGCCCAACATTCTATGCCTAACAACCCCATACCTCAGCAAAACTGGAAAATCACTGATATCAGCTATTTCTACTCAGATATGCCATGCCATTGGGGAAGAGACATTGTGGATCAAGAAGAAAAGATCTGAATTAAAGATGTCTATCTTTTCACAGCTAGAATCAAAGCAGCAGCAGCAATTAAAGAT
>NW_026054752.1:0-1725 GCF_022830035.1 Ophidiomyces ophidiicola
CTCTAGTACTGGTGTGATTAATTTTATTATTGGTGGTTGTTGTGCTGGTATGTGAGCTAAAGTTTTCAGCATTGAGATGTCAACATGATATGCAAAGTCTTCCTGGGCTTTCTCTAGATATTCAATGCAGGCACAACATTTAATAGTGTAGGGGGTATTGATATTGTTTTCTAAAATAGCAAATGGGAGATTAGTCTGCATTACTTGGTTATAGCATGTTAAAGTAGGGCATTGGGGGTGAAAAATATAGTCTCTATCTGTTGGTAGTGGTTGTTGATTCTGGGTTCTAATTGATAGTTTGATTCAAGAATGTGGTGGAATGTCCACAGTCAAGACAGCATACAATGTTCATTTTGGTTGATGATTAGATTTTGAAGTGACTGTCAGCTGTGTGTGGATGTTATCTGCCCTTGCAAATATTGCATGCTGTCAAAGAAAATCTAGAATAATGCCTTCTGATGCCAGATTGTTGACTCTGATGAGTATGTTAACTGAAAGAGTGTTGACAACTTGGGCCATTATCATGATGTGAATGATGATTTTATTGCCTTTTGAGTTGAAATCTGGAAATTGTAGTGAGAAGCATTCTGAGGCATGGGATATCAATTCCTCATCAATTCCACTAACAGACAATGGTGTTAAATCTTGAATAATTATCATTGGGTCCTGTTTCTGAAGGAATTTATGGTTAACTAACATAGAGTTGCACTCTGAGTCAAGGCAACAGACTGTTAGTTTGGAAGAGTTCTTAATGTAATCTTGTGCTGTTGCATGTTTTCAGTGACAGAAGTTCTGTTGTGTGTCTGGGATGAGATCAATGCATTGCAACATCACTATATCATGTTCAGAACTAGTGAGATAGGCTGATGGTTCACATGTATGTAGATGTTTGAAGAGCTGATTTTGCAAAGGAAAGACTTCTTCACAATGATAGCAGATAGTGTGAGAATCAGCATTCATCTGATCTATTTCAGATTCTGAAGATGTGTTGTTTTCAGTGATAATTGGATTTTCTTCTGATTCATATGAATAATCTTCATCAACATTTGTTGGGTCTGAATCTGTTATATATGCTCATTGCAGTTCTACTGTATTATGGGATGGAGATGATGAACTTCATTCAGTTGGCTTGGGCTGAAATTTTTGGAACTGATCATTTGGTCTTGTTCTTCATTGTTGATTATTTTGCATGCAGCTGAACTGTTCATAGAATCAACTAGTTGCATATGAATGTCTTGTATTTGATGCCTGAAATGTGATGGCTTTATAGAGAGATTGGTAGGTAGATGTCATGTTATATTGATCAAATCAATTGGCTTCTTTGCAAGCCAGCAGTTCATGAAAGGTGTCCATTGTTGTGCCTTCTAGTGATTCATCTATTGTGACTCATAGAGGAGTTTCAAGATGACATCATGCATGCAGTACAACTGCAAATTCTGAAGTGATCAGTTCACATTGATGAGCTGCTGCTGTGATATCAGTGAGATAGGCTGCTGTTGACTTGTTGTTACAGATGTTCAGAACTGTGTAGTGAATGTTATCAAATTTTGCTTGTGCTTGGGCTGATGAAATCCAGAAACATTTTTCAAGAGCAAAGCATTAATCATGAATGCCAACTGAATCTCAGATGAGAACTTTGCATGCAAGATCATTTAGTTCAACTATTCATCAGATCATAACATTTTTACAGAGACATGAGTGCAATTCAGCTTCTATCTGCAGTGG
>NW_026054753.1:0-1628 GCF_022830035.1 Ophidiomyces ophidiicola
TGCAGGGATCAGTGACTGGGAGAGTCTATGTCTTTGAAACAAATAAGAAAGAGAGAAAAGTTGTTTTGTTTAAGTTGTGGTTGAATTTATCTTTGCTGACCCCAACTGGCCAATGGTTCTGACTTTTCAGAAGTGAAAATTGGGGCCGGAGAAAATCAATAGGATATCAGAGAGATAGAGAATTGATCAGAGAATCAGAGATATCAAATCAATTTTGAAGAGATTTTGTTTTGACTGAGTTGTGCTTGAATTTATCTTTACTGACCCCAACTGGCAAATGGTTTTGACTTTTTGGAAGTGAAAATCAGGGCTGGAGGAAATTGATAGAATATCAGAGAGGTAGAGAATTGATCAGAGAATCAGAGATATCAAATCAATTTTGAAGAGATCTTGTCTTGACTGAGTTGTGATTGAATTTATCTTTGCTGACCCCAACTGGCAAATGGTTTTGACTTTTTGGAAGTGAAAATCAGGGCCGGACAAGATTGATAGGATATCAGGGAGATAGAGAAATGATCAGAGAATCAGAGATATCAAACCAATTTTGAAGAGATCTTGTCTTGACTGAGTTGTGGTTGAATTTATCTTTGCTGACCCCAACTGGCCAATGGTTTTGACTTTTCAGAAGTGAAAATCAGGGCCGGAGAAAATTGATAGGATATCAGAAAGGTAGAGAATTGATCAGAGAATCAGAAATATTCAACTGAATTTAAAAAGATTTTGTTTTGGCTGAGTTGTGATGAAATTTCTATGTTCTGCTGGAATTTTGGCTGTGTTCTGCAGTTGTACCACTTTGATGGGGTATAATAGAGTTTGGTGGAATAATTATGTAAGTTCAGACTCCAATTCAGCTTTGGTGTTGCTGGTTATGGCTTAGTAAGCCAGGAACACAAAAACTTTTCACTGTGAAAGACTGAAGGAGAGCCACCAAAACTGAGTGAATTCTTAATCAGTTTGAGGATGCAAGTATTTTCCTCTTGGGTATAGATTCTTTAACACAAAAGAAATCAATTTCCAACATTTCAGGGCTGTAGTGGAGGTGATTGTGTTGTGGTGACCAGGCAAAGTGTCTGAGTAGCCAAAACTGTCAACCCAGTCTTTGGTGTGAGATTTCCCACCCACCACAGGGAATTGCCAGGCAAAAATGGAGGGAATAACTAAATGAAACAAGAGCTTTCCAATGAATATATTTTCATTAAATTTGACTTAGAATTGATGGTGTTCCATATCAAGTGCTGTCAGAAAAACTGAGATTAGTTTTTGGATCCCAGCTCACATGAGCATCTTTGACAATGAAGAAGCTGATATTGCTGCAAAGAAAGCAACTGAATTGAGACAAGATTGTGCTGAAAAGTATGTTTTCTTTGCTTACATTAAGAGACAAATCAAGGAAATGGCAATGCTTGAATGACTGGAACACATCTTTAAAAATGGAAGTGATGTAAATCACTACTCTCAATTCAATTCAAAACCAAAGTGGAAAGCTTGTCCACTTTCATTTCCCAAACAGATTTGGTCAACAATTATTCAGTTGAAATTGGGTCATGGTTACTTTGGTTCTTACTTAATAAGACTACCAAATCATGATAGGGAAATCTGCAGACACTGTGACTGCAAAGAAACACCAA
>NW_026054754.1:0-1110 GCF_022830035.1 Ophidiomyces ophidiicola
GCCTTCCAGCTCATTACAAATTTTATGAAGATCATCATCAAAGTTTAAATATTCAGAAACTTAATAATTGTAATATTTTTAAATACAATATATTAATATATTTATTTAAATTAAACTGACTGTAAAAACAGAGATTTCATTATTTTAGAAATAGAAAAATCTGAAAATGAAACTTAAAATATAAAATTTAAAACTGAGAAGAGAATGAGATTTTTATTCATATTTTAAACTGAAATTGAAACTAACTTTTAAATTTTAAAAAGAGATTGAAATCAACTGAATTAAATTTAATTTTCAGTTT
Organism: Ophidiomyces ophidiicola; assembly: GCF_022830035.1. Taxonomy (NCBI): domain Eukaryota; kingdom Fungi; phylum Ascomycota; class Eurotiomycetes; order Onygenales; family Onygenaceae; genus Ophidiomyces; species Ophidiomyces ophidiicola. Next base: position 302 of record NW_026054754.1, read on the forward strand.
TATTTTACTTTCTGATCATAAGTCTGAAGTTTATAGTAAGACTGAATTTAAAGATTCATAAAATAAATGCTGAGATGAAGACTGCAGAAAAGAATTATTTTCAATTAGTATCTAAAGAAATTATAAATGTTTTCTTTAAGACTTAAGATACTATGAGTAATTGATGAATATTTAATAAGTAAGCATTAATAATTAATATATCTAATAATATAATATTAAATCTATTCTGACTATATCATTATGATTCTGTTGTTTTATTTAAAAATCTTTCACTTAAATTTTGTAAACAGAGTATATTAGACTATATGATCAAAATTAAATTAATTTCTTTAAGTAAACTTATTAATGATGATAAACTCTTCTATGTAATGAGAATTCATAAAAGTGAATAGATTATCATCATAAATATAGATCTGCAGATATTAAACAGTTATAAAGATTTAATTGAAGTATTTAGTGATGTAAAAGATACTTTCTTGCTCTATTATCAGAAAAATGATCTAGACATTGAGTTGTTGCTGAGAACAGTCACAACAATGTTAAAGTTTGATTTCATTTATCATCTTTTAAGGACAGAGACTTTACAAAAGTATATTAACTTTATTTTATTAAATGAATCACTTAATTTATTAAATTCTTCAGATTGTCAGCTGAATCACTCATCTTATTTGCAAAGAAGAAGAATGAAGAGTTATAAATATAAGTGAACTATTAAAACTTAAATTTAAAGACAGTAAAGAATCAAGATTTATAAAGAAGAGAGAATCTATAAAACTTCATACTGTATTCATTTTACATTTATTTCATCA
>NW_026054755.1:0-777 GCF_022830035.1 Ophidiomyces ophidiicola
GGATCATGCGTTCCCTCTCCCCCCTGCTTCCCACCCCGTTCACATATGAAATGTGACCTAACTTAATATAGTCGCCCAAAATGTCTACTTTTACCGACACCATTACTCTGCCCACTCACTCTACCGCAAGGACTGAGTTAATTGGTCATGGACCAGAAGGGACCTGCCCTCTTCTGGACGAGTTCGCCGGAAAGTGGGACAGCTTTAAATTTGGCCCCATTCGTGAAAGCGAGGTCTCCCGAGCAATGACCAGGCGCTACTTCAAGGACCTGGATACTTATGCCGAAAGTGACATTGTCATTGTTGGCGCTGGTTCCTGTGGCCTGAGCACGGCTTATGTCCTTGCCAAGGCCCGACCAGACCTTAAGATCGCCCTCATTGAAGCTTCCGTCTCCCCTGGTACGCCACTTGCCCCCCTTACTATCTACTACTCGATGCAGTCCTACGGAGTATTTAGTATAGGCATCTCTAACAGCTTCTTAGGTGGTGGTGCGTGGCTCGGTGGCCAGCTATTTTCCGCAATGGTCCTTCGTAAACCCGCCGACAAATTCTTGGATGACATTGGCGTTCCCTATGAGGACGAGCCCGCGAACCCAAACGTCGTTGTCATCAAGCACGCCTCTCTTTTCACTTCAACACTACTCTCAAAAGTCCTTGCATTCCCCAATATCAAGCTCTTCAATGCAACTTGTGTCGAAGACTTGATTACGCGTCCGGAGCCCAACGGCGGCCTCCGTATCGCTGGGGTAGTAACCAATTGGACTCTCGTCTCCCAGC
>NW_026054640.1:0-50704 GCF_022830035.1 Ophidiomyces ophidiicola
ATGAGAATTTTTAAAAGTCATCCTTTATTAAAATTAGTTAATTCATATATTATTGATTCACCTCAGCCTTCTAATATTAGTTATTTATGAAATTTTGGATCTTTATTAGCTTTATGTTTAATTATTCAAATTGTTACTGGTGTTACACTTGCTATGCATTATACACCTAATGTTTTAGAAGCTTTTGATTCTATTGAACATATTATGCGTGATGTTAATAATGGTTGATTAATTCGTTACTTACACTCTAATACTGCTTCTGCTTTCTTTTTTTTAGTTTATTTACATATTGGTAGAGGTATGTATTATGGTTCTTATAAAGCACCTAGAACTTTAACTTGAGCTTTAGGTACTTTTATTTTTGTAGCTATGATGGCTACTGGTTTTCTGGGTTATATTTATAGCCCAAAATGATTATATATTACTATATTTAGTTTAATTTTACATTTAATATGTATTATTGAATTATATAATAAAAATAAAATATTAATAAATTCACCTATTTTACTTAATAAAAAGTATTATCTATATAATAAATTTTTTAATTCTTTAAATAAAAGAGAATATAGTACAACTTCATATCGAGGTGGTATATCTGAAAGATTAGCTAGTTTAATAAAAGAATTAGGAATAGACCCTGTATTTATTTATGAAAATTTAGATTCAGATATTATTAGAAAACAAGTATTAAACGATACTATTGGCTTAAGTGGTATTTATATGATTCTTAATAAAGTAACTAAAGATTATTATATAGGTTCTGCTTCAACTAATAGACTTTATGCTAGATTTTGTAATCATCTTATTTATTTTAGAGGTAGTAAAATAGTAAAATTAGCTGTCAAAAAATATGAATTACATAATTTTGCTTTTATGATTTTAGAATTATATCCTGATATTATTAATAGAGAAAATAATAAAGAATTATTAGATTTAGAGGATATATACTTAAAATTATTTTTACCTAATTATAATATATTAACAGAAGCAGGTTCTAGTTTTGGTTATAAACATACCGAAGTAGATAGAAAAAAAATGAGTGACTTTTATAGTGAAGCTAGAAAAGAAACAATAGGAAGTTTAAATAAAGGTAAAAAACTTTCATTTGAAACAATAGAAAAAATAAGAGAAAAAGCTTTAAATAGAGCTCCTATGTCTGAAGATACTAAAAATAAATGTATTAGTAAGACTAGACCTGTTATTTTTTATAATTTAGATGGGACAGTCTATGGAAAATATTCTACTCTTCTAGTTGCAGCTAAAGCTATAAATTGTCACGAAAAAACTATCAAAAGAGCTTTACAAACAAAAAAAAAATTAGTTAAAAGACAATGAATAGTAAAAGATTTAAAGGAATAAATTTATTAATAATTTTTATAATTATATAATTATAGTCCCAAGAGTAATAAATTTTCTGCAATTTTTATAGAAAAAGAAAATTTAAATTGGTATACCCTGACAGGGGTGTAGAATAGTTATAAACTATTTGGCAATGTAGTGAAAACGATTAAAGAAGTTTATACTTTAAGATCGTCGGTTTTATAAAGAATCGCGACAGACTGGGTCACTATGGGTATCTGAAATGATGCTTAATGTACAGTCGGAACTTTTAGTTATATTCTATATTATTAACTAATAGAATATACGAAATTAAAGGTATTCTAGCTTATATATTATATTTAAGTAAGTTTGTATGTTTTACCTTATGGGCAAATGAGTTTATGAGGTTTAATATCTAAGCCTCAAATGTACGATTTTTTATTTATATTATCTTATTTTTTAATATTTAATTATTTATTTTTATCTTCTTTAAATATTTTTATTTTACCTTGGGATAATAGTCTTAATAAAGTAAGTAGACTTAAAGGTATTTATAGAATAGGTCCACATAATTTAGATATTATATCTGTTATATTTGGATCTCTTCTTGGAGATGGGTATGCAGAAAAAAGATTAAAAGGTGTTGGTACACGTTTTAGTTTTTTTCAAGAAGCATCTCATGTTGATTATTTGTTATATTTACACAAATTTTTTTCTCAATTAGGTTATTGTAATGTTAAAGTACCTGTAATCACAACAAGATTGGGTGTTAAAGGTAAAGTTAGAAAATTTATTAGATTTCATACTTGAACCTTTACTAGTTTTAATTGAGTACATGAACTTTGATATGTTAATAACATAAAACGTGTACCTGATTGTATTGGTAAATATCTAACACCTTTAGCTTTAGCTATTTGAATTATGGATGATGGTAGTAAAGTAGGTAATAGTTTAAAATTATGTACTAATTCCTTTTCATATAAGGAATGTTTAATACTTATTAAAGCTTTAAAAGATAATTTTAACATTAAAGCTACTATTCAAGCAACAGGTGCAAAAGATCAATACATAATATTTGTATGAAAACAATCAATGTCTAATCTTAGAAGAATAGTATTACCTTATATTATACCTAGTATGAAATATAAAATATTATAAGTTATATATAATATAAAATAATATAAATCGTATATAGTTATTCGGTTATATTATAAAGTAATTTTTACTAAAAATTTATAATTTAAATCTTATAGCGATATTGGTGAAAACGGTCAAAGATATTTATTTTGTATCAAGATCGTCGGTAGAGTAAACTATCGCTACAGACTGGTTCACCGATGGGTGTCTGAAATGATGCTTAATGTACAGTCGGAATTTTTATTTAATTTAAGGTTAATTAATTCTCAAGGCTTTATATTGTATTAAATTACAATCATTACAATTAGTGAGTATAAAGTACAGGGTTTATCTTATGAAAATATGAAATAAGCTATTTATGCTACATAAGATAAATAAAAAATTTGGCTACTGTTATTACTAATTTAATGAGTGCTATACCTTGAGTTGGTCAAGATATTGTTGAGTCATTTAAATTTACAATTTTAAGTGTATTATTTCTTTTAGTTTTTACTGTACTACCTACTATAGGTATTATACATTCTAATGCTTTAAAAAAAACTAAAACTGTAGAAAATAAGAATTATTATTTGTCTTTACCTTCATCTTTTTTAGCTTTTTTAGTTGGATTAATTGATGGTGATGGTTATATTCAAATTTATAAAACTCCCAAAGGGTTTATAACTATGAAATTAATTATTTCTTTACATTTGCAAGATATATCTACATTAGAGTATATTTATTCTATTTTAAATTTGGGTAAATTAAATGTTTATAAGGATCTAAGAAGTCCTACTTGTAAATTAGTTATTAATAAAACTGAATTACAAGAAATATTATTTCCTTTATTAATACATAATAATATATTTTTTTTAACTGAAACTAGAGTTAATCAATTTAATTTAGCTATGTATATATTAAAAAATGATATTAAAAAATATAATGATATTAATAAGAATAATATTAAAAATATATTTACATTACCTAATAAACCTAGCAGTTATATCTTATTACCCTTTTTTAAAAATTGAATTGTAGGATTTACATGTTCAGAAGGTTCTTTTTTTATTAAAAATAATAATGATGGTTGCTTTCAATTAAAACAAAGAATTCATACTAATTTATTTCAAGCATTTAAATTAGTTTTTGATACTAATAGAAAAATTGATTTAACCTATAATTATAGTCAATTTAGTGTTAGTTCAAAAGCAGATATACAAACAGTTATCAATTTCTTTTCTTTTCAAGGTTTACATCCTTTAGTCGGATTTAAATATATTCAATATTTAAAATGATTAAATAATTTAAAAAATTCTACACGTTATAATACACTTAATTACCCTTTATTGTAAATTGGGCTCCTTATATTATAGATTATTTTTCTATATTATAGAGGCAAATGGGGAAAATTACAAGAACATTTAATAATAATACCTTCGATTATTAAATTATTTGTAGCGAATCTTTATTCGGTTTATTTAAAGAATAAAGCACGTTCAACGACTAATAAGTGAGTTAAACCAACAATAAGCTTAACACGATAACCCCAAGATTTAATATTTTTTTTTTATTAAGTTTAAGACATAGTCTATATATTTGTGAAAATATAAATATAAATTAAAATTTATATAAATTACGTCATTTGAGGAGGTTTCTCTGTTAATAATGCTACTTTAAATAGATTCTTCTCATTACATTTTCTTTTACCTTTTATTTTAGCTGCTTTAGTTTTAATGCATTTAATTGCATTACATGATACGGTTGGTTCTAGTAATCCTTTAGGTGTATCTGGTAATTATGATAGATTACCTTTTGCTCCTTATTACATATTTAAGGATTTAGTTACTATTTTTTTATTTATTTTTGTTTTATCTGTTTTTGTTTTCTTTATGCCTAATGTTCTAGGTGATTGTGAAAATTATGTAATGGCTAATCCTATGCAAACTCCTTCTGCTATTGTTCCTGAATGATATCTTTTACCTTTTTATGCTATATTAAGATCTATTCCTTCTAAAATTGTTGGTGTTATAGCTATGTTTGGTGCTATATTTATATTATTAGCTTTACCTTATTTAGATAAATCTGAATTAAGAGGTATTCAATTCAGACCATTAAGTAAAGTAGCTTTTTATATATTTATTGCTAATTTTTTAATATTAATGCAATTAGGGGCTAAACATGTAGAAGATCCTTTTATTGTTTTTGGTCAAATTAGTACTATCTTATATTTCTCACATTTTTTAATTATAATACCTGTTATTAGTCAAATTGAAAATACTATTATGAAAATAGGTTTAAATAGTTCTAATTAATTTATTAATATTTTTATTATATAACCTATATTTTTATTATAAAACCTATATTTATTAATATTTTTAAGATATTTGATATTTAGAATATATTTATATATATATTTATATTTATTTTATATAATGTATATGTATATATATATATATTTATATTTATATTATAGAATGTATATGTATATATAGATATATATTTATATTTATAGTGTTATTGCTTTTTATTAAAAAAGGTTTTTAATTTTATGACAAGTACTACTTTTTTCTTTTTTTTAATACCTATATTAGCTATATTATTATTAGTAATTAATTTACTTTTTTCTGTACATAATCCATATTTAGAGAAAGATAGTGCTTTTGAATGTGGTTTTCATTCTTTTTTAGGTCAAAATAGAACACAATTTAGTATTTCTTTTTTTATTTTTGCTTTATTATTTCTTTTATTTGATTTAGAAATTTTATTGGTTTATCCTTATATTGTTAGTGCTTATTTTAATGGTTTATACGGTTTAATTATTATGTTAATATTTTTTCTCGTCTTAACTTTAGGTTTTGCTTTTGAATTAGGTAAAAATGCTTTAAAAATTGAGAGTAAACAAATGTATAGTTTTGATACGAAAACTTGAGATGGTTTTTCTTTAATTTATAAATAGTTACTTTTATTTTTATTTTTTGTTTGTCCCTTTTTTAGGAGTTTGTGCAGAAGGTTCTGTATTTCGACTGCAAATCGAAATTTAGGGATTCGATTTCCCCTGACTCCTTACTTAGTATTAATTATTTATTTAATAATGGACTTAAGTAGTTATTATTTATAGTTTTTAAAGGTTTTACCTTATTTATATTTTTTTTTTTATGTCTATGTATTTTTCCCCTGGTTTTTTTGATACACTTTTTAATTTAGTAAGTGATTATTCTTATATTTGTGCTATATTAGAAAATATTTTTGTTGTAATACCTGCATTATTAATTGTAGCTTTTGTTACAGTATCTGAGAGAAAAACAATGGCTAGTATGCAAAGAAGATTAGGACCTAATATAGTTGGTTATTATGGTTTATTACAAGCATTTGCGGATGCTTTAAAATTATTATTAAAAGAGTATGTAGCACCAACTCAAGCTAATTTAGTGTTATTTTTTTTAGGTCCTATTATAACATTGATTTTTTCTTTATTAGGTTATGCTGTTATACCTTATGGTTTAGGTTCATATATTGCTGATTTTGATTTAGGTATATTATATATGTTAGCTGTTTCTTCATTATCTACATATGGTATATTATTAGCTGGTTGATCTGCTAATTCTAAATATGCTTTTTTAGGTTCATTAAGAAGTACTGCTCAACTTATTAGTTATGAATTAATTTTAAGTTCTGTTATTTTATTAGTTATTTTATTTACAGGTAGTTTAAATTTAACTGTTATTATTGAAAGTCAAAATGCTATTAATTTTATTTTTCCTTTATTTCCACTATTTCTTATATTTTTTATTGGTTGTATAGCTGAAACTAATAGAGCTCCTTTTGATTTAGCTGAGGCTGAATCTGAATTAGTTAGTGGTTTTATGACTGAACATTCTGCTGTTATTTTTGTTTTCTTTTTTTTAGCTGAATATGCTAGTATTGTCTTAATCTGTATTTTAACTAGTGTTTTATTTTTAGGTGGTTATTTATATATTCCTTTTGTTAATTCTTTATTTTATCTTTTTAATTTAGATTTATTTTTTGATCTTCAATTTACTACTTTTAATCCCTATTTTTTATTAGATTTTTTACTTGATTGTTTCTCTAGTCTTAATTTAGCTTTAAAAACTAGTTTTCTTATCTTTGTTTTTATTTGAGTTAGAGCTTCTTTCCCTAGAATAAGATTTGATCAATTAATGTCAGCTTGTTGAACTATTTTATTACCTATTATTATTGGTTATATTATTTTAATTCCTTGTTTAGTTTTAGGTTTAAATATTCTGTCCTGTGATTTAACTTTATAACTCCCCTTTTATCTCTTTTATTCTTTACCTTTTAGGTTCTTTATTCTTTAGCCTTATAGTTATATAAGGTGTTACATTAGATTATTATTTAATAATCTGGAGGGAAATGTTTATTATTATTATTTAAATTTATATGATTTCACTTTTTACTTTATTATTTATTCCTTTAGTTGGTATACTTTTTATTTTATTTGAAGCTTCTTATGGTATATCTTATATATCTACTAAACGTATAAAATTTATTGGTTTAAGTATGACAATTCTTAATTTAATTGTATCTTTAATAATCTTTATTTTATTTGATTTTAGTAGTAAACAATATCAATTTATTCAAATTGAGGAACATTATAAATTTAATTTTTTTGATATTTATTTAGGTTTAGATGGAATATCTATATATTTTGTTATGTTAACTACTATTATATTACCTATAGCTTTAATATCTAATTGAAATTCAATACAAGAAAAAGATACTATATATTTTGTTATTATTATATTATTATTAGAAACTTTATTATTAGCTGTTTTTTTAGTTTTAGATATATTATTATTTTATATTTTTTTTGAAAGTATTTTACCTCCTATATTTTTATTAATTGGTTTATTTGGTTCTAAAGATAAAGTTAGAGCTAGTTTTTATTTATTTTTATATACTTTATTAGGTTCTTTATTTATGTTACTTTCTATTATAACTATCTTATCTATTATGGGTACTACTGATTTTGATGCTTTATCTAAGGCTAATATCGGTTATTATACTCAACTTTTTTTATTTATTGGTATTTTTATTTCTTTTGCTGTTAAAACTCCCACTATTTTTTTAAATTCTTGATTATTAAAAGCTCATGTTGAATCTCCTTTAGCTGGTAGTATTATTTTAGCTAGTATTGTTTTAAAATTAAGTTTATATGGTATTTTTAGATTAATTTTACCTTTATTACCTAATGCTACTATTGATTTTACTTATATTGTTTATCTTATAGGTGTTATTACTATTTTATATGCTAGTTTTAGTACTTTAAGAACTATTGATATTAAAGAGCTTATTGCTTATTCTTCTGTATCTCATGCAGCTGTTTATCTTTTAGGTGCTTTTAGTAATACTCTTCAAGGTATTGAGGGTGCTATTTCTTTAGGTTTAGCTCATGGTTTTGTTTCTTCTGGTTTATTTATTTGTGTTGGTGGTGTTTTATATGATAGATCTTCTACTAGATTAATTACTTATTATAGAGGTATGACTCAATTAATGCCTATTTTCTCTATTTTATTTTATATTCTTTCTTTAGGTAATTGTGGTTCTCCTCTTACTTTAAATTTTGTTGGTGAATTCTTATCTCTTTATGGTGTTTTTGAAAGAATCTCTATTCTAGGTGTTTTAGCTAGTAGTTCTATTGTTTTCTCCGCTGCTTATACTATCTTTATGTTTAATAGAATAGCTTTTGGTGGTAAATATTCTTCTTATTTCTTTAATTATGTTAATGATTTAACTAAAAGAGAATTTGTATTATTACTTTCTCTTGTTGTATTTACTGTCTTATTTGGTATTTATCCTGCCCCTATCTTAGATGGTCTTCATTATTCTGTTTCTTCATTAATTTATAGTTAATTTTTTTTTTACCTTTGTTACTTTTTGCTTTTTATTTTTATTTTTTTACTTATTAGTTCTATATATTTAATACTCTTTTTTTTTTTATTATGCCACAATTAGTACCATTTTTCTTTGTTAATCAAACTTTATTTACTTTATTTATTTTAAGTCTCTTATTTATTTTTTTCAGTGGAATTGTTTTACCTTGATTCCTTCGTATATTTGTATCTCGTCTTTTTATTAATAAATTATAATAAATTGTATGTTTTCCTCTTTATGTCTATATTTATATCATTATATTAATTTTAGTTTTATTATATATAGATATATATATTTATATATAATCTATTTGATTATATTTTGTCTATCCTGTTAGTTAAGACAAATATTGGTGTTTCATTATAAACAATTAGTTGTATAAATATATAAATATAGGTTTATTTATATATTAAATTTATTATTAGCCCCTGTTATTAATAGTTTATCTATAAATTTATTCACATTGCATTAAGAATAAAATAATTATTATTATTTTATTGAATATAATATAAGTATTAAAAATTAAAAAAAAAAATGACAAGATTAGAAAATTTAATAAGTCCTTTAGATCAATTTGAAATAAAAGATTTTTTTAGCATTAAATTAGGTATATTTAATCAAAGTATCTCATTAACAAACATAGGTTTATATTTATTAATAGGTTTATTTATTATATTATGAATAAATTATTTTGTAACATATTCTGAAAAATTAATATCAGATTCTTGAACAATATCAGAAGAATCTATGTATGCAAGTATACATAGTGTAGTTATAAATCAAATAAATCCTAAAAAAGGGCAAATATATTTCCCTTTTATTTTTGTATTATTTATATTTATATTAGTTAATAATTTAATAGGTTTAATCCCTTATAGTTTTGCATCTACATCTCATTTTATCTTAACATTTTTTATTAGTTTTACTGTTGTTTTAGGTGCAACATTTTTAGGTTTTCAAAAACATGGTTTAGAATTCTTTTCATTCTTTGTTCCATCTGGTTGTCCTTTAGGTTTATTACCTTTATTAGTTTTAATTGAATTTATTTCTTATTTAGCTCGTAATATTTCTTTAGGTCTACGTTTAAGTGCTAATATTTTAAGTGGTCATATGTTACTTGTTATATTAAGTGGTTTTACTTATAAAATAATGAAATCTGGTTTACTTTATTTTATCTTAGGTTTAATACCTTTAGCTTTTATTTTAGCTTTTTCTGGTTTAGAATTAGGTATTGCTTTTATACAAAGTCAAGTGTTTGTTGTATTAACTTGTAGTTATATTAAAGATTCTCTAGATTTACATTAATCTTTTTTAATTTTATTATTTACATATTTATTTGTTACAAAAACTAAGGAAAGTCCTCATTTTATTAGGTGTTAATACATTTAAGGTATTTATATAAAAATTTAGGGTTAAAGACAGAAAAAATCTAGAATTAATATATCAGATATTATTCTTATGAGCTTATTACCAACACTAATTATTTATTTAGAATTATAATATTTTTACAGAATTCGGCTTATTTGTTACAAATAGTTTTTATAGGTATATTTTATTTTATATTTAACTATATTTAGTTGAATTGAGGTTTAAAAACTTCAATACCTATAAATGAGGTTATATGTATATATCTCATTTTTTTTTTATAAATTATATAAGGATACCTAGTACTTAAATAGTTATAAATATATATATATATATCTAGTTATAAGTATATAATTTTATTTGGATTATTTAGTTAATATATATAAATATATATATAATATATATAGTAAATATAATTAATATACAAAAAAAAATTTAGTATTAAAAAGATAAGAATTAATGTTAGGAAATACTATAATAAATTGAGATAATCGAAATAGAGAGAGGAGAGATATAGATATATATATTCCTCTCTAAGAAATAATAATAATTTGATAAATATTAAAAATAAAAATAATAATAAAATAATATTTATTAAATATAGTATAAATAAATTGAGTTTGATGATGGCTCTGATTGAATGCTTTTCAAGTGCTTGACACATGCTAATCTAACGTTATTATTTAAAAGAGTAATAAAGTGGTGTAAAGGTGAGTAATATATTTTGGCTGCCTTAAAGAAAGGGGGATAAATCCTTTATAAAAAAAGAAAGGAAATAAATAATTTTGCTTTAAGATGTTAATAAATATAACGACAAGTAGTAGATAAGGTAATAACTTAACTAGCTAAAAGATCGTAATCAAGACTGAAAGGTCTATTGATCACATTGGGTCTGAAAAAACCCCAAAGCATAAAGTACAGCAGTGAGGGATATTGGTCAATGGCCTAAAGGCTGAACCAGCAACTTGGAAGAATGTAATATTAAAATAATTAACAAATTTTGTTTAAAATTCTAAATAAGAATAATGATAATGACAAGTATTTATTTATAAGTCTTGACTAAATTACGTGCCAGCAGTCGCGGTAATACGTAGTAGGCTAGTATTAATTATCATAAGCAGGTTTAAAGGGTACCTAGACAGTAAAAACCTCTAAGGAGGGAAAAATTTACTAGAGTTTAATAATATGAGGTGAGAACTTTTGGAGTAGAGATAAAATTTTTTAATACCAAGAAGACTGTTATCAGCGTAAGCAACCTTTTATTTAAAAACTGACGTTGAGGGACGAAGGCTTGGGTAGCAATAAGGATTAGATACCCTAGTAGTCCAAGCAGAAAATACTGAATGCCATAAGTAAAAAGAAATTTAGCTTATAAATGAAAGTGAAAGCATTCCACCTCAAGAGTAAAATGGCAACATTGGAACTGAAATCATTAGACCGTTTTTGAGATCAGTAGTGAAGTATGTTATTTAATTCGATAATCCTCGACAAACCTTACCACAATTTGTATAATAATAGTATTATTACAAGCGTTGCACGGCTGTCTTTAGTTAGTGTCGTGAGATCTGGTTAACTCCTGTAAACTAACGAAAACCCTGATTTTATTTAATTATATAAGATATATTTTTTCCTGCTTCTAGAACTAATCCCTCCATAGGAAAAGGGGACTAAGACAAGTCATCATGGCCAGAATATTGTGGGCTATAGACGTGCTGCAAATACCATAACAAAAGGAAGCTAAATTGTGAAATGGAGCTAATCTTTAAAAATGGATAATATGGATTGTAGGATGTAAATTGCTACATGAATAAGGAATTACTAGTAATCGTGAATCATAACGTCACGGTGAATTTGAGATCAATTAGGTACTAACCACTCGTCAGGCGCTGAAAGAAGTATATGCAATAAGTTTGGTTATTAATTATTTTAATATATATAAATCTAAATATATATATAATTTTATAATCTTCGTATGTGTGACTTTGATTGGTGTTAAGTCGAAATATGGTTCGTGTAATGGAAATTGCACGGGACTCATGAACTTAATCTAAAAAAAAATAGTAACACAATGTGTTTAAGGAAGGTCTCGTTTGTTGGTATACGAGTTGAGCTGTAAACTCAATGGCTAATAGTCATCGAAGGTTCAATTCCTTCTCTTCCTATCGCAGCTAGCTCAGTTTTTGTTTTATTTAATATCTGAGATTTTTTTTTTAGATTTTATTGTATTGTATTATTGATTTAGATACTAATGGTTTTCATAGTGGTATTTTAAATATTTTGTTTGGTTTTTGTATTTTTTTTGGTGTATATACTATTATAAGTCCTAATCCTGTTGTAGCTGTTTTATTTTTAATAGCTTTATTTTCTGGTATTTCTATATATTTAATTATAATTGGTTTAACTTTTTTAGGTTTATCTTATTTACTTGTATATATTGGTGCTGTATCTATTTTATTTTTATTTATTTTAATGTTAATCAATATTAGAATTTCTGAAATTTTTAATAATAATTATAATTATTTACCTCTTTCTATACTTGTTATTATTCCTTTTATTTATATATTAGGTCAAATGTTACCTATAAATACTAAATTAAATATTGATAATTATAATATTTCATCTTGATATAATTCTAATGATATTATTTATTTTGCTAGTAGTAATAATTGAGATATAGCTTTATTAGGTTTATCTGATATTAATAATATAGGTAATGTTATGTATTCTACTTATTCTATATGATTGATCTTAATATCTTTAATCTTATTATTAAGTATGGTAGGTTCTATAGTAATAACTATTAAAAGTAATAAATAATATATAAATATGGAGTTTACTAGATTATTTTGAATTTACAATTTCATCCGTATCATCTAGTTTCTCCTTCCCCTTGGCCACTTAATACCAGTATAGCCTTGTTTACTTTAACAACTTCAGGGGTATTAGGTATGCATAATTTTGAATTGGGTTGAAATTTATTTTTTATTGCTATTCTAAATTTAATTATGTCTATGTCTTTATGATTTAGAGATATTATCTCAGAGGGTAGAAGTTTAAATATTAATTATAATTTAAATATTGCAAGATCAATACCAATTGAAGATATTATTAAAGCTTTAGATGATTATAAGAGTAAAAATAATATATGAGTTTTTTCTAAACATCAAGATAATAATGAACATCAAGATAATAATGAACATCAAGATAAAAATGAGTTAGGTTTTTATTTAGCTGGTCTTTTAGAAGGTGATGGTCATATATCTCTTCCTTGTTTAGGAATTACAAAGTTAAATCGTATACTTAATCCTAGAATAGTATTTACTTCACATATAAATAATTTAAGTATGTATGCTTTTTTAAGATCAGAATTAGGAAATATAGGTCGTTTTCAAATAACAGGTAATAATATATTACGTTATATCATTGGAGATATAAAAGGTATATTAGTTATAGTAAATTTATTAAATGGTAAATTAAGAACACCTAAAAATAAAAGATTTAATGAATTAATAGATTTTTTGAATAAAAAATATTCTATTAATATACCTAATAGTTCATTAAATAATTCTGATTTTAAAGAAAATAGTTGATTAGCTGGTTTTACAGAAGCTGATGGACATTTTGGTGTTAAATGTGTAAAAAGTAAATCAAGTTCATTAAGTACTAATATTTCTTTAAATTTTAGATTAGATCAATGTGTATATGATAAATATACATGCTGTGATATGAAGCCTTTTATGGAAAGTTTGGCTCATTTTCTATCTTGTAATTTAAAAAGATATACAAATAATACAAACTCTGAAGTATTCTCTACTTATGTTTCATCTATTAATAATATAGAGTTATTAATTAAATATTTTAATAAATATCCTTTAATTGGTAATAAACTTACAGATTATAAAAAATGAGAAATTATATATAATATGATAATAACTAAAGAACATCATACAGAAAAAGGTATATTATATATAAAATCTTTAATAAATAAATTATAAAATATATGTGCTCTCTTTAAATTTAACAAATTGCTTGAAAATCCTTAGTTAAGGACTATAAGCAGGATACTGATAGACAGATAAATATCACTCAGTATCTACAGAGACTAGATGGTTAAAAATTAATACGTTTATAAAACCTATTAATTAAGATATAGTCCAAAAATATAGTAATATATTTATTTTAGACATATTTAGGTAATCATACATATGCAGTACAAAGAGGTTTAAATTTAGGTATTGGTTTATTTATAGTTTCTGAAGCTTTATTCTTTTTAGCTATATTTTGAACTTTTTTTCATAGTTCTTTATCACCTAACATTGAAATAGGTGCTATGTGACCTCCTTTAGGTATAAGTGGTATAAATCCTTTTGAATTACCTTTATTAAATACTATAATTTTATTGTCTTCAGGTGTTTGCCTAAAATGAAATAAATATTTTTTTAATAAAATAAACAATATTATTAACTTAAAATTTTTACCTTTTAGTCTATCTAGAACTTTATCTACTAAACGTATAGGACCTCATAATTTTGAAGTATTATGTATCTTAATAGGATCTTTATTAGGTGATGGTCATATGGAAAGAGATGGTAATGGATCTAGATTTTGTTTTTATCAAAAAGGAGAACATTTAGAATATATTTTATGATTACATAAGATATTATTAAAACATGGTTATTGTAAAGAAAATATACCTCAAATACAAAGTAGATTAATTAATGGTAAATTGAATTATTATTGTAGATTTAGAACTTTTACTTATAGTTCTTTTAATTGAATATATGATGATTTTTATAAAAATAATAAAAAAAAAATACCTAATTGAATAGATGATTATTTATCTCCTATAGCTTTAGCTATTTGAATTATGGATGATGGTGGTTGAATACAAAATAAAGGTATAAAATTAGCTACTAATAGTTTTAAATTATTAGAAGTAAAATATTTAGTATCTATATTAGAAAAAAAATATAATTTAAAAGTATCAATACATGCAACAGGTGCAATTAATCAATATAATATTTATATACCTAAATCTAATTTACCTAATTTAACACCTATTGTATTACCATATATGCATCCTTATTTTTTATATAAATTAAATATAATTAAAGCCAATTTAAGTTAAAAAATATTTATTTCATAGTCCTGTTATAAATCTAATGTGCAATTTTATAAAAAAAACATTAATATATATATATATATATAATAGGGCAATACTAATGAAAACGGTTAACGACGAATATAATAAGTTAAGACCGTCGGTTTTTATAAAAATCGCTACAGACTAGTTCATTGGTGGGTAGCTGAAATTGCTGCTTAATGTATAGTCGAAATCTCTTTTAAATTTAAACACAAGGATTTTAATTAAGTTTACAAATCATTAAATTATTATTAATGGGTAAATAAAAAAAATTAATTAAAATTACATGAATAATAAAAAACAATAAAATTATTATTTTGAGATTTGGTAACAGTAACTTATAGTCATCATTCATTAATAGAGGGTAATAGAAGTGGTGCTTTATATGGTTTAGTATATACAGTAGGTTTAGCTGCAATATTTACAGCTTTCCAAGGTATAGAATATACAGTATCATCATTTACTATATCAGATGGTGTTTATGCTTCTTGTTTCTATTTTGGAACAGGTTTTCATGGTTTTCATGTATTGGTGGGAACTGCGTTCCTGGCAGTAGGATTATGACGTTTTTTATGTTATCATTTTACTGACCACCATCACTTAGGTCTGGAGGGAGGGATACTCTATTGACACTTTGTTGATGTAGTCTGGCTATTTTTATATATATCGGTTTACTACTGGGGTTATTAAAGAGAAAGAAAGACAGATATGATGATGTTAGACCTCTTTACAACAGTGTGTGAGAACCACGATAATATAGTAGTAGCCATAGAACACAGTTCTGGTTTTCTACCAGGAGATAGTGATATTCCATGAGAAAATGACAATTATGCAGATAAATATTATAAAAGAGATTTAATAGAATATAAACCTACAGATGATAAATATCTTGAACCAGAGCAGTGAGATACTGTAGAAGCTTCAGCTAAATTATTTTCATCTCAGCTTTCTATATACAAAAAATTTAAAGCTTATTGAGCAAGAGCATTAGAAATTAGTCAGAAATTGGGTGATTTAAAGAAAGTTTTTGCAGAAACAACTGACAAACCTGTAAGAACAGAGTTAAAGAAAAAAATGTCAAGAAAATTACGAGAATTTGTAGGGAATTCTAAAAGACTAAAATCAACACAATGAAGAATTTGTGAAAATATGAATAAACAATTGAAGCTCGAAAAAGCTTTAAGAAAGATGGGTCTAAAAAATAAGGATATACGAGATTTAGTTAATAATTGAGAAGATTTGAAAAAAGGTATGTATTTTATACAGAAAAAATTACCTAGACAAAGTATACAACTTAAGAAACACGTTTATTCTTTTAAAAAATCACAATTTCCTAAAGTAGTCAAATGAATCTCCCGTAGTCCATTTAAAAGAAGATAATAATTTATTTTTAATTTGTTTAAGATAATTATGTCAAATCTTATAATTTTAGTATTTAAATATTTTGTTTAATTTTTATTTTTATTATTTATCAAAATATTATTTTTTTTTTAGAGACTTTAGTTTAAAGGTAAAACGTATGACTTTTAATCATTTTTATATGGGTTCAAATCCCATAAGTCTTATGTTTTTAATGACCATAGGTTAATGGTAGACTATTCGCGTACCATGTGAAATGTGTCGATTCGAATTCGACTGGTCATATTTATAGGGTTAGTAACTTAATTGGTAAAGGGTTTTCTTGTCGAGAAAATTGATATCGGATCGTAGCCGATTTAACCCGTAATATATTCAGGAAAAGTTGCCAGAGGTAAGGTAAGATATTTGCTAAATATTGTGTATTAACACCTAGATGTTCGATTCATCTCTTTTCCGATTATAAAGATTCCTTAACTTAAAGGTAAAGTATACTTTTGATAAGAGTAGGATTAGCGTTCAATTCGCTAAGGAATCATATATATAATATAGTAAATTTATATAAGTGTATATATATATATCTATATATATATATATATAAGAATTATATGAGTATAATTTAAAGATTTAAGATTTATAAGAGTATAGTTTAAAGGTAGAATTGGAAGCTTCAAACTTCAAGATCTCAGTTCAAATCTGAGTGCTCTTGATATATTTTAGGATAATCTAAATATAGAGAGAGAATTGACTGAGGGGTTTAAAGTGGTAAGCTTGAAACTTATTTGGTCAATCAGACCACATCCGTTCGAATCGGATATTCTCTGAAAAACAGGTTAGAGCCGGGTGGTTAGGCGTCTCAATTGGGATGAGAAATAGTTATGTTCGAATCATAATAACCTGATAATAAAAAAATATTATGTAAATATATATGTAGGATATATTTTAATTTTGATATTTTTATATCAAAATATGTATACAAAGAAACTATTAAGGATAATTAGCTATATATTAAAGATATTAGATTGTATTCTAAATCTAAGATAAATTTTAATAAATAAATAAAGTGAATTGAAATATCTTAATAACTTTAAAAACAAAAATCAAACGAGATTCTATGTTTAATTAAAAATTAAAAATAGAAAAGCTTATAAGTAAAATGGATTAAAATCTGTTTGAATATAGGGGAACCTTCCTCTAAAGCTAAATATAATATATAAGCAATAGAGAAAAGTACCGTGAGGTAAAATTTGAAATAGTAGTTTTATAAGCAGCTCAAATAAAATTTTAAATAAATAATATGAGTGTACCTTTTGTATAATGGGTCAGCAAGTTAATATTAGAAGCAAGCAAATAAATAAAGATTTTGCCTAGATAAACCAATTATGAAAAAATGATAAAGTTTCTAATTTTAGACCCGAAGACTAGTGATCTTACTATGGTCAGGATTATAAAAGTCCGAACGGGTTAAAATAACAATGAGCCGTTATAAATAGCCCTAGTAGAAATAAAATTTCTGCTTTATATCATCAAATTGACGGGAAGTCCCTAAAGCAATCTTAACTAATTATACATGGTAACATAGTATAAGGCGCAGGTAATGACTCGCGATATAGTAAAATAAAGATTGATCTACGTAAGTAAATGGGTAATCCGCAGCCAATCTCCTTAATGGAGTAAGGTTCATCGACTAGATGGTGATAGGCGTAAGCTTAAAGTATAGTCAAACCTCAATGGAAACATTGCAAGGTAATATAGTTTAACATTTTTCCTTTTAATATTATGATTTTATTACCTTTAAATTTATTATTTAAATAATAGACGAATAATTATTACGAGTAAATACCCGTAGCAGCTATAAGCAAAGTACACTGTAGAAAGGTACTCGGGTCATTAGAAGGTTAGCACCCTAAACTAATGATAGAATTGAAAGAATAATATCTAAAATCATTAATATTTTTAATTTATTTTTATTATTAAAGCTAACAAATTTTATTTCTTTCTACAAAATAAATACATATTAATATCGTATAGGTATTATTCATTTTTAAATAGCGTGACGCCTGTGTTTGTTTATACTAATGCAAATGAGGATAAATTAAAAATATTAGCAGATAATCGTAAAAAAGTTGGTGTTTATCGTTGAATTAATAAAATTAATGGTAATTCATATGTAGGGAGTTCTATTAATATAAGTGTTAGAATGTATACTTATTATAGTTTACGTTCTTTAATTAAAAGTAATAGACCTATAGATAGAGCTCTTATGGATTTTTTAATTTTACTTTAGAGATTTTAGAGTATTGCGATGTAAAAGATGTTCTTGAAAGGGAACAATATTACTTAGATATTTTAAAATGTTCTTATAATATAGCTAAAAAAGCTGGTTCAACTTTAGGTTATAAACATACACCAGAATCTATTAAAAAGATGAGGGATTTTGTATTAAGTCAAGAAGTTAGAGCTATAAAAGCTCTTTCTACTTATAATGCTACAGAAGCAAGAAAAATTGCTGTTGTAATTAAAAATATAAAAACTAATGAAATTTTAGAATTTGCTAGTTTAACTGAGGCAGGTAAAGCTTTAGGTGTTACAAAAGCTTCAGTAAGTCAAGCATTACTAAATAATAGACTTTTAAAAAAATTATATTTAATTACAAAAAAGTAAAAACTATATTATCTGTTAAATGGATAATTTTTAATTATTTAAGGAGAAAAATCTCAGCTCTACCTTTTTAAGGTTAAAGAGATAATTTGTATCGTGGTAAAGATATCCGAAGAACTGTGGTAAGTTAGTGAAAGACAAAACAGACTAGTATAGCTGGTTTTCCGCGAAACCTATGTAAGTAGGTAATTTAATTAACATCTTAGCAGGTACAGAACTGTGATCTCGAGCAAAATATTTTTGTTTACATCGGGGGATCGTGCTGATTTTATCGGAGAGTATTTGCACTCGAAAGGGCAAAGATGAATGTTGAATAATCAGACATAGTGCGATAAGGTTAATACATTACAGCCTTTGTAAAAGTGAACCTTTTGCATTAAACCTTCAAATTGCGGGAAAGCCTTAAAGATATTTCAACCAAGTAAGTGTGGTAACATATTTATGGCACAGGTAATGACTCGTGGTATGGTAAAATCGAAATATATATATTATTATTAATAATTATTTTTAATAATAGTTAAATAGGTGATCTGCAGCCAAGTTCCATTTAATAAATGGTATGCAGTTCATCGACTAAATGTTGGTTGGCGCAAGCTTAAGTTATAGTCAAGCCTCATTCGAAAGAATGCAATGGCAATAAAGCAAAATAGATTGATTACATCTGATTGTATCACATATCTATTTAATGATTAGTGGTCTCCTCAAGTAAAATAGAATCTAATGATTATTATGTTAACAGAAAATATATTTTATCCTGTTAAAAATTATCTTAATACAGAATTAAATAAATCTACTCTTATATCTGAAAATATAAATAAATCAGGTATATATAGATGAATTAATAATGAAAATGGTAATACATAAGTTTTGCTTTTATTTCAATAATTGAAATAGACCACTATATAGTGGTTTTTGTCTAAATGGATAGTTATATTAACTATTTAGGGAGAAGTCTTTATAGACTCTGTGTATGTCAAAAGGGAAACAGCCCAGAACAAGAATATAAGGTTCCAAAATTATAGTTAAGTGAAATAAAGGATGTTTTTTTCAAAAACAATCAGGAAATAGGCTTAGAAGCGGCCATTTTTTGAAGACCTCGTAACAGAGCACTGATTAATTAATTTAGAAAAGATCACCGAAGATTTAACGGATCTAAACAATATACCGAAATCTTGTACTTATATATATTTATATAAATATATATAAGGGGTAGCGGAACATTGGATAAATTTTAGATTATTTCTTTTTAAGAAATAAAAATATATAATATATATAAAATAATCCAAGAGAGAATGCTGACATGAGTAACGAAAAAGGAATAAATTTCCTCGCCTTAAGCTTATGGTATTTTATTTAAATTTCGGTATCTAAGAGAAAAGATATATAATAATATATTATATAACCCAAATGGGTGATAATCGATGGAAACAAGTAAGAGATGATAATTTGTATATAAGACCTTTTAATAGTGATAAAGGTTCTGGAAACTAGAGCAATGAAAAAAAGATCTCACTTAAGAAATTAAGTTACTAAACCGTACCTAGATACTAACACAAGTAAGCAAGTAGAGAATACGAAGGCGTTTGAGTGAACAATCCTTAAGGAACTCGGCAAATTGACTTCCGTAACTTTGGGATAAGGAGAGCCATTATTCTTGATAAATAAAAATTTATTTTTATTAATATATCAGGTAAATAAGAGGAAGCATAAAATAATGTTGTACGACTGTTTAATAAAAACAAAGCACTCTGCAAAGATAAAATATCAAAGTATTGAGTGTGATGTCTGCCCGATGTCGGCTGGATAACGGATTTTCTTAATATAAAATTTAGGTTTTGATGGATACCCCGATTAATGGCGGCCTGTTGTGAGATGTAGGATATCTCTAATGTGGGTCAAACTATCAAATTCCGGGGACCCCCTAAAACTTTTGATACTAAACTATATATGAAAATATATAAGTGGCTGAAGTAATTATTCAGGTATAGTAATAAGTCAAAAGATGAACGAAAGTGAAATGGGATATCGCGGATCTAAATCAATATTTATTAAACCTGCTAACCAAATTAATATTGTAAAAGAGCAACGAGTAGACGGTAGTTGATTCATTAGATATTTTCTAATGAATTTAAGGTGTACTCTAATGGGTTTCGAAAGAAATTATCAAGTAAAAGTCCTTTCTAACCAAAAAAAATTTATTTCAAATAATCTACCTAATCAACTAAATCCTTGATTTATTACAGGTTTTGTTGATGCGGAAGGTTCTTTTTCTGTTTTATTACAACCACGTTCTGATAGAAGAATCAATTGAAGAGTAAAAGCAATGTTTGCTATTGGTCTTGATAAAAAAGATTTATCTATACTAGAAAATATTAAAGCTTGATTTCAAGTTGGTAATATATATAGTTCAAGTGGTAAAGTTTATTATAGAGTAGAAACATTTAAAGATTTACATGTAATAATAGATCATTTTGATAAATACCCTTTAGTAACAGCTAAAAAATTAGATTATGCTTTATTTAAAGAAATTTTTAATCTTATTATACTTGAGCAACATTTGACAGAACAAGGTATATTAAAAATAATTGAAATTAAGAGTTCTCTTAATAAAGGCTTATCTGAAAAATTATTAGATAACTTTACAGTAGTTAAAAGAAATAGGTTAGAATTTAAATTCGAAGGTATTCCTAATCCTTATTGAATCTCAGGTTTTGTAAGCGGAGATGGTAGTTTTAATATTAAAACTACCAAATCTCGGATAGGTAAAGTACAATTAAGATTATCTATTACATTACATAATAGAGAAGATAAAGTAATAAAAGGAATAGCCCAATTTTTTAAATTCGAAGATAATAAGTATATTTATTATACTAATACTTCAGTAGCTTTACAGATTGTAAATACGGGAGATATATTAAATATTATAATACCATTCTTTGATCAATACAATATTAAGGGAATAAAAGAATTAGATTATTTTGATTTTAAAAAAGTTGCTAATATTGTAAAAAATAAAAATCATTTAACAGAAAAAGGGTTTAATGAAATATTAGATATAAAAAAAAATATGAATTTAAATCGAGAATAAAATTTTTGTATGATAAATTTTATTAACCATGTACCTATAAGGGTCCAAAGGTAGCGAAATTTCTTGGCCGTTAAATGCGGTCCTGCATGAATGACGTAACGATACAACAGCTGTCTCGAGGATTGACTCAGTGAAATTGAAATAGCAGTGAAGATGCTGCTTACCTCTAGGTAGACGAGAAGACCCTATGCAGCTTTACTGTTACTAATTAAGAATATAATATAATAATTTTTAGAGTATAAGGTAATTGTTGATAAAATTGAAACACCTTTAATTGTTTAATTGTATTCTTTATGATTGGAAGGCAGTTTATGCGGGGCACAGATCCCATAAAAAGTACCTGGGTATATCCAAAGTTCATTTTGTAAATTTGTAAATTTTAATTTACAAAAATAATTTATAAATGTTTTTATACTTTATTTTTTTTTTTATTTTGTTATTAATTATTAATAATTATCCAGTTATTATTGTATTAAATACGTTTTTATTTTTATATTTAGGTAAGATTTTAACTATATGGTAAATAGATGTATATTAATAATTAATCAAAAATTTGATTGATTATTATTTATAATATAAAAGAATAATATATCTTTTATATTATAAGAATTTTTTATACTTTAAAAGTTTAATGGCATAATCTTGCTTTACTGTTTGACTTACAAGTCTATCAGTCGCGTAAGCGGGGCATATGATCACAAGATGCAGAAAGGAAAGGTCTTGGATTATAGAAAAAGTTACGCTAGGGATTACTTGTTAGTCCTCCAATATTTTGAAATATTGGTAATATTTTGGGTAAATTTCAAAAATAACTTATATTGCTTTGCAATTTTTAAGTCTATTTGAAGCGAAGCTTATTTAAGCATATTTATAAATAAGAACGTTCAACGACTAAAAGGTGAATAATGCTAATAATAATCCTTTTATATACTCCCAATATCTTTATTAGTTATATATTTTTATTTTTAGATATATATATATATATATATATATTTATATTTATATATCTGTATTATTATTGACATATTTGTTAATGAAATAGATTTTAAATCTTTGTTATTATATAATAAAAATATTATATTAATAATAATTTTGATTATTTTTATGTTAAATATTGTTAAATCGAAATTAAATTTTAAACCTAAAAAAGAACAAGTTTTACTAAACCAAAATTCATATCAAAAAGTTTTAAAATATCCAGCTCTGGTAAGAAATTGAAAAAATTTTATTTATGTTTATAATAAAAATACTTTATATTCATTAGTTGATGCTAAAAAAATAACAAATAGACTTATTAAAGAATATTTTAATTTATTTAATTTAAATCTAGAAGCTAGATTTAGAAAATATAAAGAAATAAATGTATGAAATGTTATATGTAATAGAAGATTTTTAAATAATAAAATATTTGTTAGTAATGGTGAATTTAAACATACTAATGATTTAGTTGATATTACTATATATATTTATAATAAACAATTATTAAATTTAAAAAAAAAATTATCAAAGAAGCTTAAATCTTTAATGAAATATTTTAAATTAAAAAAAATACTAATATTAAAAAAAAGAATTCATAAAGTTAAAGCTAAAGAGAATAAAAAAAAATTACACACGATAAGATCACTACAACTAAATAAGGTTTCTAGAATTAAATATGTTCAAAATTATCATACTAAACGTCAAAAAAGATATATACGTAAAAATATATCTAAGATAAAAAAGTATATTTTACTTAAACAATTAGTATTTATTAATAAATTTAAATTTAATAATTATTATTTACATAATTTAACTAATTTTATAAAGAAAATATATAATAAAAATATACAATTTAATTTTATTAATCTTAAATATTATTATTTAAATAGTGATATATTAACAGAAACTTTGAAATTAAAAATAGATAAAAATAAAAATAAAAAAATAAGATTTTTAAAAAGAATTATCAGAAAACCAAAAATAAAAAGTAAACATTATATATATGATTTAGATTTATTAAGATATTATATGAATTATTATACAGTTAATTTAAAAATTAATAATTTAGATGTACCTAATTATTTAATATATCTATTATTAAAAAGGAATAAAATTAAATCTAATTCTTTAAAAAAAACTGTATTTAGAGATATTAGATTTAAAAGTTTATCTGGTTTAAGATTACATATTACAGGTAGATTAACTAGACGTTTCACTGCTGCAAAATCTATATCCAAAGTTAGATATAAAGGTAGTTTAATTAATATACATTCTTCATTAGATAAATTACCTCATAGTTTAATAAGAGGTACACAAAAACCTAATGTTGAATATACCTTATTAAAATCTAAAACTGATATAGGATCTTTTGGTGTAAAAGGTTGAATAAGCGGTTATTAAAAAAATTTATTTTGTTTAAAAAAAATATATAATTAGTAAAGATAAAGAAATAGTCTGAACCATTTTGAGAAAAATGGAAATAAAAGAAAACTTTTATGATAACATAAATTGAACAGGCTTATATGCGCAAGAGAGTACAAATTGAGTGCGCTGTTTGGCACCTCGATGTCGGCTTAGCTCATCCACATGAATGCAGAAATCATGAAGGGTTCGACTGTTCGTCGATTAAAGAGCTACGTGAGCTGGGTTTAATACGTCGTGAGACAGTATGGTTTCTATCTTCTAGGGGAAATTAGAGTAAACATTAGATAATCCCTTCGTACGAAAGGAGTTGGGAATATTGATCTATGGTTTACCTGTTGTTTATATAGATTTTATTAATACTTTCACTAAAGTATCTTAATATATTAAGCATGGCAGGAAAGCTAAGTCAGTTATAGATAAGTGCTGAAAGCATATAAGCACGAAGCTTACTATTAGATACTCTTATAATAAACGTAATAGAATATTACGTATTTATTTTTATAGGCTTTAATTGTAATAATTTTAATTATTTTTAGATATAAAGTACTAATTGTTAAAATACTAGATATAACACATATCTTATTTTTATATAATAAAATTTTTAGCCCGGTTAGCATAAAAGTAATGTAATCGTTTTGTAATCGATTGAAGTAAGTGCGATACTTGCACTGGGCTTATGTTTTAGACCCAATGGTCAAGTTAGGTTAAGACATAGCATTTTCACTGCTAGTGCGAGAGTTCAAATCTCTCTTGGGTTAAAAGAAATTAGCTCAGCGGTAGAGCTGTCGTTTTACACACGAAAGGTCAGGTGTTCGAATCACCTATTTCTTATTTTATGCGGATTAATGTATTAGTAACATACCTGTCTCAGCAACAGGTGGTGCAAAACCTAAGTCCACATTAAAAGCTTTTTTATATTTTTTATATACATTTTTATATTTTTTATATACATTTTTATATTTTTTATATACATTTTTATATTTTTTATATACATTTTTATATTTTATATATACATTTTTATATTTTATATATACATTTTTAAGGCGGATTGATGTAATAGTAACATACTTGAGTCATGATCAACTTATTTAGGTGCAAATCCTAAGTCCGCTTAAAAGCTTTTTGATTTTTATTTTATATTTTATACTTTATTCACTTTAAAGGCGGATTGATGTAATAGTAACATACTTGAGTCATGATCAACTTATTTAGGTGCAAGTCCTAAGTCCGCTTAAACACTTTTTAAGGCTATAGCTTAATGGTAAAGCCAGCTGCTCATGATAGCTTAGATAAATGTTCGACTCATTTTAGCCTTAAATTATAAAAAAAGAAAGTATAAAAAATCCGAGTGCTGGAATAGGTAGACAGTCTTAACTTAAGATTAAGTGACGCAAGTCGTGAACGTTCAAATCGTTCTTCGGATAAAAATATTTAGGGGGTTATAGTTTAATTGGTAAAACAAGGGCTTTGCATGTCTTGGAATCAGGTTCGATTCCTGATAACTCCAACTAAAATATAAATTTAGCTCGAAAAGCTCAATTGGTCGAGCGGAACACTGAAGATGTTTAGGTTATAAGTTCAAGTCTTATTTCGAGCAATTAATTAATGGGTATGCTGAAATTGGTAACCAGGTTCCACTTAGGATGGAATAGTTTTAACTTTGCAAGTTCGAGTCTTGTTACCCATAATATGTTGTCGACTAATAGGTAAGTCATAAATTTTTGGTATTTATTATTGAGTGTTCGAATCGCTCCAACATAATTTATAGCAATTAAGCCAGGATAGTTCAATAGGTAGAACAATAATTTCATGAATTAAGAATGAGAATTCAACTTTCTCTCCCGGCTTTTTATTTTTATTTTTATTTTTTTTTTATTTAGGTGGGTATAGTTTAATAGGTAGAACAGCTGTATGTGGCATAGTATATCCTTGTTCAATTCAAGGTACCCTCCTTAAAATTTATTTAAAGATTAAAGTTATGTACTATAACAAATAATCAGAGCTTATCTCAATAAAGATATGTTTAATTTAAGTGGTAAATTATTTAATTTATCTAGGAGCTATCAAACTTCGTCAAATGTTGACAAAACTAGTATGTTTGATTTAACAATGTGAAGAGAAAGATGATTTTTATCTTCTAATGCCAAAGATATAGGAACATTATATTTAATGTTTGCTTTATTTTCTGGTTTATTAGGTACAGCTTTCTCTGTACTAATCAGACTTGAATTGTCTGCACCTGGTGTACAATATATTGCAGATAATCAACTATATAATAGTATTATTACAGCACATGCTATAATGATGATTTTTTTTATGGTTATGCCTGCTTTAATTGGAGGTTTCGGTAAAATTAAAATAAATAACTATACAATATAATCAATTATTTAAGAATCTAAATTAAGAATAAAATTAGGGGCTTATTTAGTTGGGTTAAATTGGGTCTTTTGCTATACATGTTAATAATTATAAAACTAAAAGATATATACCTCAAATTTTAGTTTAAATGATAAATTATAATCTATACTTAATGTTGGTAAATTGTATAATAAACCACTATGTGTTATATGACATATTAAAAATTTTGTTATAAAAATTATTAATCTTATAAATATGCGTACTATAGAAGCATTACAACATCATGTAATAAATTGATATAATGAATTTTATCAAACTAAAATAGAATTTATAAATTTAGATGTTTCACCTATAAACACTATTAGCAGGGTATACAGATGGAGATGGTAATTTTAGTATTAATATAATAAATAGAAAAAATAAAGCTATAATAATTACAAACAAGCTTTTATAAATAAAGATTGTTCAGTTTATATAGGAGCTATTAGTTATTTAAATATATTGTGTATTATATCTAGATATTTAAACGTTAATTTATATTCTAGATCTATATAACAAAATATAAAAAAATTTATTTTTATTCTTATACTGTAATTTTGCAAAATAAAGTCATATTAAAGTTATATACTAAGAAGGTTATCCTTTGTATTCATTTAAATATTTAGATTATAAAGATTGAATGTAGTGCAACAAATTAGCAGGTAAACGTTTAACAACTAAAAATTTATTAGAGTTTGAAAAAAGTTTAAAACCGTACACAATTAGATTTTTCACATTTAGATTAGATTGTATAAAATTTTATAAAAAGAAATTGCCGAAAGTAATAGTAATATTACTTATTAAAATATAACTATATGCAGGAAGTTCCTAAAGTTTTATTATAGTTGTTGTAAAAGTTTAAAATATTTATAAATTAAATGTATATAACACTAAAAATAAATAAAAATGTAAAGGGATGATCTGCAGGAAACGAAAATAAAATGAAATATATTTTATAGAGGATCCTCAGAGACTATACGTTATACTCCATTTAATAAGTGGATGAATATATAGTCCAAATACAATTTAACGATTGTAAATTAATGAATTTCTTATTACCTTTATTAGTCGGAGGTCCTGATATGGCAAAAACAAGGGATCTCCCTGAGATTAATATAAATTTATCAGATAAAATATCTAAAAAAAATATAAGTTCATACTTAGCAGGGTTTTTTGAAGGTGATGGTATAATATATTATCCTGAAAATAAAAACCCTAGATTTTGTATACTTTTTGGTTTAAGGAATGTTAAATTAGCTGAAAAGATACTAGATATTATAGGTTCAGGTTTTATTAGATATATGCCTAAAAAAAATGCTTGTGTTTTAATAGTTTCGTCCGTGTCAGGTTTAAAAAATGTAGTTGAATTAATAAATGGTGAATTAAAAACACCTAAATTATATCAATTAAATGATCTTATACGTTGATTAAATTTAAATCATAGAACTGATTTTAATATATTACCCTTAAATGTTGTTGATTTTTCTGAAACTAGTTGATTGAGTGGTTTTATAGATGCTGAAGGTTCTTTTTCTGTACAATATACTAAATCTGTAAAAACTGATAAAATAAAGATTTCATGTAGATTAAGAATTGAACAAAAAATTAATCATCCTATTTTTAATAAAGGTTATATTAATATATTAAAAGATATATCTTCTTTTTTAAATTGTAAGTTATTAGATAAAACATCATATAAAAAACCTTATTTTATTTTAAGGGCTTCTAGTAAAACCTCTATTTATAATGTTATTTTTTATTTAACTAAATATCCTTTATTATCAAGTAAATATTTAGATTATAAAGATTGAGAACAAATTGTTTATTTGTTGTATAATAATTTACACAATACTGAAAAAGGTTTAGTTATTATAAAACGTCTTAAAAATCGTATGAATAAAAATAGAACTGAATTTAATTGAGACCATTTGAATGGATTATTTTAGATATTTTTATATTCTTCTCTAAACAAGGGATTGCCGTTATAAAGTGTAAACTTTATTATTATTACTACGCTATAAGCATATAATCTCTCAATTATTAAACAGATGTAAAGACTCTAAATTGAAATATTATTTATTTAATGTTTAAAAGTTAGTTATTGACTGAATTTATTGTAAAACATTTACATACATGGGAGGGTTATGCAGGAAACCAAAAAATAAAATATTATAATGTATTTTTATTATTAGTAGGATCCTCAGAGACTACACGCGAAGCTCCATTATATAATGGATGAAGATATAGTCCATTTAGGTAATAATTTACTTAATTTAATTGATTCCCTAGATTAAATAATATCAGCTTTTGATTGTTAATTCCTAGTTTATTACTATTTGTATTTGCATCTATTATAGAAAATGGTGTAGGTACTGGTTGAACTCTTAATAAGGATAAGGAGTTATTTTATAGAAATATAAATATATATAAACTCTTCTCAATGCGTGAACCTCTTCTAATATTATATCTTGAAAATATAATATACGTAGTATACTACTCATGTCTGTCGATAATTTATAAGATTCAGACGTATGTAAAAATGTATATAGCAAGGAGACAATACGCCTGATTATTTAACAAACGTTTGTTTAGTAATCATCAGAGACTAAACGAAGAGCATCTTAATAAAAATAAAAGTAATTTAAATTATTTTGAGCAATGATTTGTGGGTTTTACGGATGGAGATGGTAATTTTCATATATCACAACAAAAATTTAAAGGAAAAATAAAATGAAATTTAGGTTTCAAATTAACACAATCAGCTTATAATGCAAGAATTTTAAATTATATAAAAAAAGAGTTAAATTTTGGTTCTATAACAAAGGATGGTAAAAAGGTACAATTTTTTATAAGAGATAAAAAAATTATAGAAACTGTACTGATACCTATTTTTGATAAGTATCCTCTTTTAACTACAAAACATTTTGATTATATTAAATTAAAAAAGGCCTTAATTATATTAAATAATATGGAGCTTGATAAAGAGAAAAAAGATATAGAAATTCAAAAAATAAAAGATTTAAAACCTACAAATAGTTATATTTCTCCTGCTTGAAATAAAGCTTATTTACCGTTAACTGATAAAAATTCCATAAATAATGTAATGACTAAAAATTGATTAATTGGGTTTATAGAAGCTGAAGGTAGCTTTTATTTAACTAAAAAAGATACAACTCGAATAGTACATGGTTTTGGTCTTACACAAAAACTTGATAAAATCGTATTAGAATCAATAGCTATATTATTACATATAGGTAATAAAGTAAAATATAAAGAATTCTATAATCATTATATTTTAGATACAACTAATAGTAGAGCTATTGAAAACATAATAATATATTTTAATAACACTATGAAAGGAGTAAAATCTTTGGAATATAGAATTTGATCTAGATCTTATATTAAATATAAGAATAATTATAATCAATTATATAAAATAAGAAATTTAGTTAGAGATTTGCGAAAAATATAAATAATTGAAATTATTTTTATAGATGAAGGTATAGTCCGAACAGTAAAGAGATTTACTGCGTGTAACGATAATTTTTCTTAAAAAAATGAGGTTACCAACATATATGTTATCCACCATTAGCTGGAATACAAAGTCACAGTGGACCTAGTGTAGATTTAGCTATATTTGGTTTACATTTAAGTGGTATTAGTAGTTTATTAGGTGCTATTAATTTTATAACTACTATTATTAATATGAGAAGCCCTGGTATTAAATTACATAAACTTGCATTATTTGGTTGAGCTGTTGTTATTACAGCTGTTTTATTATTATTATCTTTACCTGTTTTAGCTGGTGCAATAACTATGGTATTAACTGATCGTAATTTTAATACATCTTTTTTTGAAATAGCAGGTGGTGGTGATCCTATATTATACCAACATCTTTTCTGATTCTTTGGTCACCCAGAGGTTTATATATTAATTATACCTGGTTTTGGTATTATTAGTACTGTTATTTCAGCCAGTTCAAGTAAAAATGTATTTGGTCAAGATGGCCCTTTAAATGTTAATTTAATGAAACAAACTATATGCAGAAAATTAAGAGCTATTATAATACAAAATACTTATTTATGTACTTTTAATTCTATTTTTAAGATAAATCTAAATAATGTAATAATTTTTGTACAAGGATTTTTTATCCCTCTTAATAATCCGCAAATAACCAAAGCACCAAGTTATTTTAACTTGAAATCCATGACTTCATTGTCTAAAGGATTAAGCATGTGAGTAGGAATCTCAGAGGCCATACGTTTGTTTTCAACTCTTTCTAATAATATCCTTAATATTAAGAATATTAATACTAATAATAATAATAATAATAATAATAATTTTAATAATAATAATATTAATAATAAATTTAATGAGTGATTAGCTGGTTTAATTGATGGTAATGGTTGTTTTCTATTATCTAAAAAAGGTTATGCTAGCTTAGAAATTTCTATGGTAACACGTGATAAATTTTGTCTTTTTTTAATAAAACAAAAATTTGGTGGTTCTATAAAAATTAAATCGGATCTAAATTGATCTAGATATAGATTACATCATAAAAATGGTATTTTACTTGTTATTCACGCTGTTAATGGTTTAATAAGAAATCCTAATCGTATTATACAATTGGGTAAATTATGTGAAAAATATAATATTTCTTTAAAATATCCTGAACCTTTATCATATAATAGTGGATGATTAAGTGGATTTTTTGATTCAGATGGTAGTATTTATTTGAATTTATTATCTAATCAAGTATTAATTACTGTATCTCAAAAAAATAAATATTTATTAGATATTTTAGTTACTTTATATGGTGGTACTATATATCCTATGGTAAAACAAGATGCTTTTAAATGAACTGTTTTTAGAAAAGATGAAATTAATAAATTACTTGCTTATTTTAAAATAAATCCATCAAGGTCTGCTAAAAAAAATAGATTAAAATTATTATTTAAATATTATGAACTTAAAAAATTAAAAGCTCATTTAGCTTCTAAAAATTCTTTATTAGGTAAAAATTGAAAAAATTTTCTTAAATCTTGAGAAAATTTTATATAAGTTGTAAAAGAGATGGTCCATGATTAAATATATAATAAAAAAATTTATATTTTTATTTAGTTTAATTAAGTATCTTGGTATGGTTTATGCCATGATGTCTATTGGTATTTTAGGTTTTATTGTTTGAAGTCAAGGGGTGGCTTTCCCTATTAGTGATTTTAGGGTAATAAATTTCGCTATATGCTGGAACAGTTTAGTGCTTATAAATACTTTATATAGTAAAAATTTTATAAGTTATACTCAATCAGCAGATAATCTTAATTTTTTATATAAAATTGATAAGAGCTTCTCAGAGACTACACGCGAAACATCTTTTAATTTTAAAAACTTTAAAATTAATTATAATAATAATATTTCTGATAATTGATTATCTTGATTTGTTGGTTTTTCAGAAGGAGATGGTGCCTTTGTTACTTATAAAAATTCTTGTACTTTTATTTTAACTCAAAAAGAAGAAGCTATCTTAAAGTATATTCAAAATATATTACAAATTGGCTATGTAAAAAATTTTGGAAAATTTTCTCGTTATATTGTTAGAGATAAAAAAGGTATATTACTTTTAATAAGTATTTTTAATGGTAATATTTTCTTAAGTAAGAGAAAAATACAATTTAATAATTGATTAAAAATATTTAATATTTTTGAGTTAGATAACAATGTAATGCCTAATTTAAAAGATGGTTGAATAGCTGGATTTATAGATGCTGAAGGTTGTTTTAATTCTACTCTTTTAAAAAGAAAAGCAATGAAATTAGATTTACAAGTAAAATTAAGATTCATGATTGATCAAAAATATTGTTTAAAAAATATGCTATATTTAAAAGATCAATTAAATCTTATATTAACTTACAGAAAATCTAAGAATGGAGTTAGAAATATACATAGAATAGAAAGTAATTCATTTGTAAAGATTCCTTTAATTATTAATTACTTAGATAAATATAATCTTAAAACAAAAAAGAAAGAATCTTATTTAAAATGAAAAGAAATTTATGTAATGGTATTACAAAAGCAACATTTAAATAAAAAAGGTTTAGAAAAAATTAGAATTTTAAGTAAACAAATCAATATAATTACTAGTTTAACTAGAAAATCAGGAAGCGCTTTAAAAGATGAAGATATAGTCCATTAAATTTAATTTAAATTTTTGCACCATATGTATACTGTTGGTTTAGATGTGGATATACTTGTGTCCACGTTAAAAACCTTGCTATTTGCTGGAAACTCCTGAATAAATAGTCCACTCGTAGTTTTTGCGTTAGGAACAATCTATTTATTACATTTTATGACAGGACAATCAGCAGGAAACTTTAGTTTTAACGTTAAAGCTACGGCTAATGTTAAAAATACTTATATTAAATATTCTAATCTACCTAAAATTTCTGAACATATTTATAATAATAAAAGTGTTATTTCTCATGAAGAATTTAGTCATTTTTTAACTGGGTTAATAGAAGGAGATGGTTGATTTGGTAAAAAACAACTATATATCATTTTTAGTGAAAATGATACTTCATTAGCTTATTTAATTAAAAAGCGTATAGGGTATGGAAATGTTTATAAAATAAAAAATAAAAAAGCAGTTAGGTATATCTGTAAAAATCAAAAAGGTTTGTCTATTATTTTATCTTTAATTAATGGTAAGTTAATTAGTCATTATATATATGAACAATTAATTAATAAAGGATATTGTGAAGATTTTAATACAAAAATTTTTCCTCCTTTAAAAAAATTAAGTTTAGATAATTCTTGATTAGCTGGTTTTACTCAAGCTGATGGTTGTTTTCATATTAGTGTTATAAATAGTAAAACTCATAAAACAGGTTTTTGTGTTAGATTAGAATATTCTTTAAAACAAAATGATAATATACCTTTAAAGTTATTATATGATCTTTTTAAAAAAGGTAATTTATCTCAATATAGTTCTGGTATTTGATGTTATAAAAGTACTGGGTTTAGTACTGCTTATCATATAATCAATTATTTTGATAAATTTCATCTATTTGGTGGTAAATATATAAGTTATCTAAAATTTAGAAAAGTTTATATAATGATAACTGAAGGTAAACATTTAGACAGAAAAGGTATAGATAAAATTATAAGTATTAAAACTAAAGGATTCTCAGAGACAAGTACGCAAGGAATTTAATAATATACTTTATTAAATTAAGATACTGTCCTTATAGTTCGACAAGAGCTTATTTTACTGCTGCTACATTAATTATTGCTGTTCCTACAGGTATTAAAATATTTAGTTGGTTGTCAAAATCCTTTAGTAAGATTTATATGACCAAATACAATAATAAATTAATTATTAACTATACTTCTAATTCACTTGTTCCATATGGTATTAATTTATCTTCTACTGTAGGTTATTCTAGATATAGGGCTTTTGAAAAAAAACTTGTAAAAATTCCTATTAATATTTTACCTGTTTTTATTGGTATTTTACTTTCAGATGCTAATTTAAGTAAATCTTATAAAGCTGATGCTAGATTACAATTTAAACAAAGTATTAAACATATTGATTATTTTTATTTTATTTTTTTTAAATTAAATCATTACTGTTCTAAAGCTCCTTATACAACTAAAACAATTCTTCATAAAAAAGAATATTTATGTTTAGGTTTTACTACTCGTAGTTTATCTTGTTTTACTGATCTATATAATTTGTTTTATATTAATAATAATAAATTTATACCTTCTAATTTATATGATTTATTATCTTGAGAGGCTTTAGCTCATTGAATTATGGCTAATGGTTCTTATAATTCAGGTATATGTATACAAACAGATTATTTTACAGTTAAACAAGTAGTTTTTATCATTAATGTTTTAATTCTAAAGTTTAATTTAGATTGTTCCATTCATTATCAAAAGAATATACCTATTCTTTATATAAAAAGTAAATCTATTAAGAAAAATTTACATAATCTTTTACCTTATTTTCATCATTCTATGAAGTATAAGCTATTTGGTAAAAAGTTTAAATAATATGATTCAATACTTATATTAAGTGTTTTATAGTATTCTATTTTTAATTTATTATTGTTAATATGGCAAATTCGAGGGACATCCTACAATAAGAATATAAATTATTGAGGATTATCGTCGAGCTAAATGGTTACATGAAAATGTAATTCAATAAATAAAAAAATTTATTGAGTATAATAAGTATATTTATATATTTATTATATCTAAAAGTGTAGAGGCCAGATGCTATACTATTTCTAAGTAATATTATATTATATTATATATAATAATTTATTATATGAAATATGAAGGAATGGTCCAGGTTACTAGTAATAGATAGTGCCTTAAACAAGCATTTAAGTAAAAATATACCGATGTGTCACTGTTTTTATGAAACATAAAGCCAACTAGATTTGAAATAATCGAAGGCCCTACCCTGAGCTACTTGTTATGGAGGTTCTTTACGTTTAACTCCTGCTATGTTATTTGCTTTAGGTTTTGTTGTTATGTTTACTATTGGAGGATTAACATATAACCACTTAGTTCTCCCTTTAAAGGCTACTATTTGCTGGAAACTTCAGACAATTATGTTACTAGGTTTAATTTTTATTATTCCAGTAAAAATCTATAATTTTGAACAATCAGCAGGAAAGATCAATATAAATTATTTATTGAAATCCTCAGAGACTACACGTAGCCCACATTTTTGTGAAGATATAGTCCGTGAATTAAATAATTCTTTAACTTTTAATAAATCATCTTATCTTTATATAACAAAACGTTATTATTCTAATCCTAGTAATGAGAATAAAAATTTTAATAGTATTAATGATTTAATTCCTATAAAAATATATTATAAATTTAAAGAGGAAAAACCTCAAATATTTAAAAATGAAAAAAAATAAATCAGGTGTATATTGTTTGTTAAATAATATAAATGGTAATAGATATATTGGAAGTTCTATAAATTTACCAGGTAGAATGAAAAATTATCTTAACACTAGTTTTTTAAAAAGTAAACAAAATAGTAATATGCCTATTGTAAAAGCTTTATTAATATATGGGCCAACAAATTTTTCTTTATTAATATTAGAATATGTTGAAGTTGAAAATTTAACTATAAGGGAAACATTTTATATAATATCTTTAAACCTTATTATAATCTATTAAAACAAGGTTATTCATCTTTAGGTTATAAACACACATAAGAAACAAAATCATTATTATCATCTTTAGCTAAAAATAGAACTCATTCAGATGAAACAAAAGCTTTAATAGCTAGAACTTTAACGGGTGAAAATAAAAGTCATTCTACTGAGACTAAGGTAAGGGTGATAGAATCTAAATCAGCTTATTCTGTTTATATTTATGATTCTTATAAAAATTTTTTAGTTATTTTCCCATCTGTAAATACTTTAGCTAAATTAATTAATGCAAATCACGCTTCAATAGTCAATTCTATAAAATAGGAAACTTTATTTAGAGGTGAATGATATATAAGTAATATACCATATAATATCTCTGATACACCTTCAATAGAAAATTGATTAAATGAAGAATCTAATGAATTAATTAAAGATATAAATGATAAAAGTTTTGTTAGAAGATCTGTATTTGTATATGATATAAATAAAACTTTTATAGCAAAATATTATGGTGTAAAAGAAGCTGAAAGAGCTTTAAATATAAATCATAGTACTATTAAAAATATGCTAAATTAGGTAGTGAATATAAAGGTTATATATTTAGTTTTGAAAGATTAGAAGAAGAATTTAATAATTCGTAAGTGGTGTTGTTTTAGCTAATGCATCACTTGATATAGCTTTCCATGATACGCTATTTATATGTAGTTATATTATATTAACTTTATTATATATTGTAACTACTGTAGTCGAAAAAAAGAATAAAAAAATTAGTTTAATAAGTGATAGTCTAGAAAATAAAAATAGTTTAATTAATAATGAGGAAGAATATTTAAAAATTTTTTGAGTTGGTTTAATGGATGGTGATGGGAGCATTCAAGTAAATCATTGACGTAAACAGTCCTTAGAATATAGACTTGTTATTAAATTATCTAATATAACATCAAATTATAAAATGTTAATAAAAATTGCTAAAGTAGTAGAAGGAAGTGTTAGAATAACTGGAAAAGGTAAAGATGTAATATGAGTAGTTAATAAAAAAGAGACAATACAAGAAATAATCAAAATTTTTGATCTTTATCCTCCCTTAACTTCAAAAAAAATATGTCAACTTAAATTTTTAAAAGAATGTATGGTAAGAAATTCAGTAGATTGATATTTATTAAATAGAAATAATAAGTATAATGATCAACAATCTATTATAAATTCTTATATATTTGGAATTAAAGATATTTTAACTTTACCTTCTTACTTTAAAATATGATTTTCTGGATTTGTAGAGGCTGAAGGTTGTTTTTCTATTAGAAAAAATAATAATCATTCTTTTTCTATAGGACAAAATGATGACATTTATTTAATGTATCTTATAAAAGAATATTTAGCTTCTACTAATGTAGTTAGAAATCCTTCTCGTAATTTTTATTCTTTAGAAATTTATAAAAAAGAAATATTAAAAACTGTTTTATATCACTTTAATAACTACCCTTTGTTAGGTGATAAAGCAGAGTCTTATCATAAATGAAAACAAAAAATTCTTTAAGTGTCATGTGGTCTTGCCACCGTGAAAAAATTAATATCTTTTTCGGTAATATGTTTTATATTGCTAACGGTGAAGTCTTATATGTTTTTTATAAAGCTATAAAACGGGTAAAATATAAGATAATACCGTGGAAACCAAAAATATAAGTAAAAATTACTTATATTGAGTAGGATCCGTAGAGACTAAACGTGGCAGTCGAAAATTTATTAAGTTAAATGATTAGATGAGTTATAGTCCGATCCTTGGGGTAACCCAAGAAATATTAAAATAATTTATACGACAGACTGACTTATTATGTCGTTGCTCAAATGGGCCAGAATAATTTATCTTCCACTTTGTTGTATACCTTTAAATCCGTGTTAGCTGATTTAGGTACGCACAAGATTATTCATTATTTTGTAACTGACTATATGCTGGAAACTATGTTATTTGTGTATTGTTTACTATTTATTTATACGTTTTATCTTTATAAATTAGATGTTAGTAGGAATATTATTCTTTTAAATAGTCAAAATAATGATACTACAATGAGTTCAAAACTTATGAATATACAATCAGCAGAAAACTCTAAAGGATTCTCAGAGACTGTACGTCAGTTACCTGAAATTGAAAATTCTAAATTTTGAAATTGATTTGCTGGTATAATAGATGGTGATGGTAATTTTGATATTAGAACTGTACCTTTTGGTAATAAAAGAGTTCTTAAACAAATTATAATTAAATTACATAATAAAGATATAAAAATTTTAAGACGTATACAAGATTATTTACACATGGGTAGAATTAAAGCTTATAAAAATAAGCCTTATTCTATTTATTTAATTTCTACTAAAGAAAATATGATGTATATTATTAAGAATCTTAATAGCTTAATTAGACTTAAAGTACCTGGATTTAAAGAAGCTTGTTTTTTATATAATATAGATTATATTGAACCCAATTATAATATAGGGTTATATGATCCTTATTTTTCTGGACTAATAGATACTGATGGTAGTATAGTCTTTAATTATGCTGGTAATAGAATAGAATGTAATTTAGAATTTCAATATAATGAATATACATCTAAATTAAATTTTGATAATACTTTATTAAATTCTAAACCTGCTATTCTTATACGTAAAAAATCTTCTAAAGTTGGTACTTCTAAAGTTTTCACATCTATCGCATTTAAATTTCAAAACGTTTCTAATATGTTATTTATATATGATTATTTTATGCATAATAGATTATATTGTGATATGAAATTTTATAGAGTTACTAAAATTAAATCTTTTATAGAAATTAGAAAATATAAAACATATCCTAGGTATAGTGTAGAACATAAAATATATTCAAATTTTATGATAAATTGACTTAAATATGAAAATTCTACATGATATAAAATACCTTGTGTTAGTAATTATTTATTATATAATGATCAATAACATATTTATTTCAGGTAAAGATACAGTCCATTATTTATACTTTATGTATAAGTAGCATTTTCATTACGTTTTATCTATGGGTGCTGTTTTTGCTCTTTATAGTGGTTGATATTTCTGAATTCCTAAAATTTTAGGTTTATCTTATAATATTTTTGCAAGTAAAGTTCATTTCTGAATTTTATTTATAGGGGTTAATCTTACTTTCTTCCCTCTTTGTTGGGGGTTTATAATAGTAATATTATAATATATTAATAATTTTATTTTATTAATTTTGGCTATATGCTGGAAACTGTGTTATTCACATAATCAGCAGGGAAGTTTATTTTTATTTATCCCTCAACGATCACACGCCAAATATCCTATTTATTCTTTAGGATAATGATATGATCTTTATTATTAAATAAAAAATTTTTTTTTATTAGTTTATGTATATTTATATATATCTATATATATTTGGATAATTACAATTAGGAGAGGAGATTAAATTAGAGTTTATAAAATTTAAATATAATACTTTAGATTTCATAGATATCTATCTATATATATTTATATATATCTATATATATAATTAATTTTTATATTAAATAGATTTTAATAATGCAACATTTCTTAGGTTTACAAGGTATGCCTAGAAGAATAAGTGATTACCCTGATGCTTTTGCAGGTTGAAATTTAATAAGTAGTTTTGGTTCTATTGTTAGTGTAGTTGCATCTTGATATTTTTTAAATATATTATATGTTCAATTAACAGAAGGTACAGCTGTTTCAAGATATCCTTGATTAACACCTCAATATTTTAGTGATTTATTCCAAACATTATTTAATAGAAATAATAATTCTTTAGAATGATGTTTAAATAGTCCACCTAAACCACATGCTTTTGTAAGTTTACCTTTACAATCCTAAAATTTTTTATTATTGCATTAGGTTAAATAAAACCTAGTTTAAAGTATAAATTTACTTTATACTAAATTTTTAAATAATTATTTAAAAATTTAAACATGTTAGTTTAATGGTTAGAATATCGTGGTACGGACACGTGGATATAAGTTCGAATCTTATACATGTTTAGTACTTAATTCTTATTAGCTCAATGGTAGAGCAGAATACTTCTAATATTTTGATCCTAGTTCGAATCTAGGATAAGAATAGCTCTCATAGCTCAAGGGTAGAGCAAAATACTGTTAATATTTGTATAGATGTTCGAGTCATCTTGAGAGCTTTTTGTATAAGATTATATTTACAATAATACAATAGAGGATTCCTCAAAGAAAAAAGGTAAATTAATATTTATATATGATACAAGCAGCTAAAATAATAGGTACAGGTTTAGCCACTACAGGTTTAATTGGTGCTGGTGTTGGTATTGGTGTTGTTTTTGGTGCTTTAATCTTAGGTGTTGCTAGAAATCCTACTTTAAGAGGTCAATTATTTTCTTATGCTATTTTAGGTTTTGCTTTCGCTGAAGCTACAGGTTTATTTGCTTTAATGATGGCTTTCTTATTATTATATGTTGCCTAATTTTTTTATTTTTGCTTTATAACTATAGTTTTTTATTTTTGCCTTTATTTTTGAATGTTTAATCTATTTTTTGTTTTTTTATTTTACTTATTATATTTTGTACTAAATATTGGAGTAGTATTATTATATTTATTAATAATATGAGGTTATGACATTTAATTGTCTAGGTGAAACGGTAGAAGTTATTGGTTATTGATGATTGTATATTAATAACATAAATTGTAAATTAAAGATATATTTATCTTTAATTGTTTTAGTTTGCTAACAGAAAAATATGAAGAAAAATAAATTATAAAATCAAAAAAAAAATATACATATATATTTTTAGTTATATATTAAATAAAACAATAATATTTATAGAGTTTTTATAGTTTATAAAATTAGTCAAATTTTTTATAGTTTTTAATAAATAAATATAATCATATAAAACCTATAGATATTTGTATTATATATAAACATTTATATCTATATATATATATATAATTTAAGGTATATATTATAACATTGTTTTGCAAAAATCAAGATATTCTTTAATAAAACTAGGTTTTGAAAAATCTTTATGTTAATACAAGTGATTTAGATGTAATTATATTATGGATCTAAAATAATAAAACTTGTTGCATAAAAATAGTACCTTTATAGGGAGTGAGGTAGGTGGTATATGTTTTTACTATAAATATTTATTATTATTAACTTTTATACAATTAGTAGAGATTTAAGAATTAAAAAAAAAATAAAAAAAAAATGTCTTATTTAGAATTTTTTTCACATAAATTGTCAAACGAAGCTTTAATATTATTAGATACACCTACACCTTGAGGTTTATTTTTTCAAGATAGTGCAACACCACAAATGGAAGGAATAGAAGAATTACATAATAACATTATGTTTTATTTAACTATAATATTATTTACTGTTACATGAATGATGGTTACAATAATAAAAAATTTTGTATCAACAAAATCAGAGATTTCTCATAAATATATGAATCATGGTACATTAATAGAGTTAATCTGGACTATAACACCAGCAGTAATCTTAATACTTATTGCTTTTCCTTCATTTAAATTGTTATATTTAATGGACGAAGTTATTGATCCTGCATTAGTAATATACGGAGAAGGTTTCTTTTTAGGTGGCCTTATACTATATATATTAAATAAAATAAAAGATGCCATATATGGAGAAAAAAAGATTGCTTTATTACCTAAAATAAAAAAAACAAATTTAGCTATAATAAATTCTAAATTAAACATTAAATCTAGATCCTTTCATACCAAAGTAAAAGCTTCAAGAAGAATAGGACCACATAATGAGGATGTGTTATCAGTAATAGTTGGTTCTTTGTTAGGTGATTGCTATGGTAATAGAAGAACAGGAGAAGGTACAAGATTTTGTTATAGACAAAGTATAATACATAAAGACTATTTATTTTGATTATATGATTTTTTTTATACAAGAGGTTATTGTTCAAATTTAGAACCAAGAAAATATATAAGAGTTCTAAAAAATGGATCTAAGATAAAAGAACATTATGGTTATGAATTTAATACTTTTACTTTTAGAAGTTTTAATTGAGTACATGATATGTTTTATTCTAAAGGTAAAAAATTAATAAGAAGTACAAAAATAGAAAATTATTTAACACCTTTAGCTTTAGCTATTTGAATTATGGATGATGGAGGATGAACTAAATCAGGTGTACGTTTATCTACATATAATTTTGATCAAAAAGAAATAAAATTCTTAGTATATTTGTTAAAAAAACAATATGATTTGAATTGTACTATACAACTTTTTAAAAATCGTTCTCAATTTTGTATTTATATAAAAAAAGAATCAATATCTAAATTAATAAAATTAGTTTTACCTTATATGCATAAAAGTATGTATTATAAATTAGGTGTAAATGTTTAATTTAGAATGTAATAAAGTATAAGTTCTTTTAACAACACATAAATATATATAGTAGTCGTGAG
Source organism: Ophidiomyces ophidiicola (assembly GCF_022830035.1). Taxonomy (NCBI): domain Eukaryota; kingdom Fungi; phylum Ascomycota; class Eurotiomycetes; order Onygenales; family Onygenaceae; genus Ophidiomyces; species Ophidiomyces ophidiicola. The sequence goes on from NW_026054640.1 coordinate 42,406, forward strand.
ATAAATAAATTTATAATTTAGTTAATATAATTTTATCTCTAAGTATCTGACAGGATACTTAAAGGAAAAGATTTATTTTCCTTTGGCGACACGAGTGAAAACAGTTAAAATATTATTAGTTGTAATCTGGACAATAATACAAGACTGTCAGTAAACAATTTTATTTTTTTTTTATGTTTATTGCAACAGACTGGGTCACTTGTGGGTGTTAAATAATTTAATGCTTAATGTACAGTCGAGCGCATCAATGATATTGAAGTTATCAGTATCCAGATTTTACAAATGATGAAGGGGAATTTATTGAATTTGATTCTTATATTGTGCCTGAATCTGACTTAGATGAAGGTACATTAAGAATGTTAGAAGTTGATAATAGAGTAATAATACCTGAGTTAACACACACAAGATTTGTATTTTCATCTGCTGATGTAATACATTCTTTTGCTTGTCCAGCTTTAGGTATAAAATGTGATGCCTACCCAGGTAGATTAAACCAATCATCAGTATATTTAAATAGACAAGGTACATTCTTTGGACAATGTTCAGAAATTTGTGGTATATTACATAGTTCTATGCCTATAGTAATACAATCTGTAAGTCTTAAAAAATTTTTACTTTGAGTACGTGATCAAATGGGTGAATAATGATAACATATATATATAATTATATAAAAATAAACATAATATAATTAATATATTTATATATATATATAAACATATATATATTTATATATATATAGTATTTAATATATATATTAATCTGATAAAAGCAACATTATGTATCTTTCTATACTTTTATTTTTAACAGGTATTTTAGGTTTTGTTTTAAATAGAAAAAATTTAATTTTAATGCTTATTTCAATAGAAATAATGATTTTGTCGGTAACACTTTTAATATTATATAGTTCTTTAAATTTTGAAGATATACTAGGTCAGACTTTTGCTGTATATATTATAACTATAGCTGGTGCAGAATCTGCTATAGGTTTAGGTATATTAGTTGCTTTTTATAGATTAAGAGGAAGTATAGCAATACAATATAGTTAATGTATTTACTTATAATTATTTTACCTTTATTAGCTTCAATTATTTTAGGTTTTTTTGGTAGAAAAATAGGTGTTAAAGGAGCACAAATTATTTCTTGTAGTTTAATTATTACAACTACTTTATTAGCTATTATAGCTTTTTTTGAAGTTGGTTATAATAATATACCTTTAGAGTTAATAATTTTTAGATGATTAGATTTAGAATCTGTTTATGTACTTTGAGGTTTTTTCTTTGACAGTCTAACTGTTGGTATGTTAATACCTGTTTTAATTGTTTCTAGTTTAGTTCATCTATACTCTATTGGTTATATGAGTCATGATCCTTGAGGTCGCGTTAAGGGAAAACGAGTCTATGGGGATAAACTGTCAAATTACGGGGAAGTCCTAAAACTTAAGGTACCAAGTTATAGTTGAAAAATTATAAATGGCTGAAGTAATTACTCAGGTATGGTAACAAGTCTTAAGATGAGTGAAAACAAAATGGGTGATCGCGTATCTAAATCAAGAATACTATTTAGTATTCTTGTAAAAGAGCAACGAATAGACGGCAGTTGATCTATTGGGTTTAATTCAATGGATTTAAGGTATATTCTAAAAGGTTTCGAAAGAAATAGAGGTCTAAACCTCAGTTTCAATATGCAACAAGGTTGAAACTCTTATGTCAAAATCCCATCTAAGCAATTTAATTTAAGAAAATTTTCTACTTCTAATTCTACTATAGTAAATCCTGGAGTTTGATCAGGATTTATAGATGGTGAGGGTTCATTTAATATAATAATAGATAAAATTAAAACTCGTAAATTAGGTTGACGTGTACAATTAAAATTTCAATTAGGTATACATACAAAAGATCTTAATTTATTATATATGTTTCAAGAATATCTAGGTGGTATAGGTTCTATTCATTTATCTAAAAACCGAGATGTTGTTAATTATTCAATAGATTCAATTGAAGATCTAAATAAACTTATTATTCATTTAGAAAAATATCCTTTATTAACTCAAAAAGCCGCGGATTTTTTATTATTTAAAAAAGCGCTAAGTCTTGTAAATAATAATGATCATTTAACTATTGAAGGTTTATATCAGATAGTTAATATAAAAGCTTCAATTAATTTAGGTTTATCTGACAAGTTAAAAGCTGAGTTCAGTTTATCTACTCCTGTTGAAAGACCGGTTATAAACTATGAAAATATAATTTTAGATCCTAATTGAATTTCAGGTTTTGTAAGTGCTGAGGGTAATTTTGATATTCGTATACCATCAACCAATAGTAAATTAGGTTATCGAGTACAATTGAGATTTAGAATATCTCAACATAGTAGAGATCTTATATTAATGAAAAAAATAGTTGAATATTTTGGAACAGGTAAAATATATAAATATGGTGGTAAATCTGCTGTTAGTTTAACAATAGTAGATTTTAGTCATATTACTAATATTTTAATTCCATTTTTTAACAAGTACCCTTTAATAGGTATAAAATTATATGATTATTTTGATTGATGTAAAATTCATAGTTTAATGTTTAACCGTTTACATTTTACTGTTGAGGGTATAAATTCTATTAGAAATATAAAATCCGGTATGAATAGAAGTAGAAGTTTTGATGATAAATAACCATTGTTAATATCATATATCTAATAAATTAATTGTAGGATAAATTTGACTTTATAGCATATTCAAAGATTTTTTTGTTATTTAAGTTTATTTACTTTTATGATGATCATACTTGTTACTGCTGATAATTATCTTGTTATGTTTTTAGGTTGAGAAGGTGTTGGTGTTTGTTCTTATTTATTAGTAAATTTTTGATTTACTAGAATAGCTGCTAATCAAAGCTCTATCTCTGCTTTTTTAACTAATAGAGTTGGAGATTGTTTCTTAACTCTAGGTATGTTTATGATTATTTGATCTTTTGGTAATATAGATTATTCTACAGTATTTTCTTTAGCTCCTTTTATTAATCAAAATATAGTTACTTTAATTGGTATATGTTTATTAATAGGTGCTATGGCTAAAAGTTCTCAAGTTGGTTTACACGTTTGATTACCTATGGCTATGGAGGGTTTGTTAAATAGGGCTCTTCTTAAACTTCACTATATGCGGGAACATCTGGTTTTAAATTCTTGGTCCTGTCTATTTAGACTTCGGCAAAATCCAAGAATAGGGACAATCCGCAGGAAACTTCATAAAAAATGAAGGCTCCTCAGAGACTACATGTGAAGCAATTAATATTAATGATAAGTTTAAGTGATGATTTATAGGTTTTACCTAAGGAGATTATTGTAAATAAAGATGGGTATTTAGAGTTTAAAATCACACAAGTGGATGCTCAAATACTGTTTTATATAAAGAAGGAATTAGGATTCGGATTCGCATCTGTACAAGATAAGGTAAATAAAACTCATCATTATAGAGTTAGGAATAAAAAAAAATATCCTTATATTAATTCAAATATTTAATGGTAATATTGTAACTAGTTATAAATTAAATCAATTTAAAGTATGAGTTGATGCTTTTAATAAAGTATCTAAAACAAATATACATTGTATAGAAGATAAATATGAGTTAACTTTAAATAATGCATGATTATCAGGATTTACTGATTCTGAAGGTTGTTTTACTTCTTCTACTTCAGTATCTAAGTCAACAGGTCAAACTATAACAACTGTGAGATATCTCAAAAAGATGATATAGAATTTAGTAAAGACTTAGCTGATAAAATCAAAGGTTATATTATTCATGTTAAAAGTTATAATGGATACAATACAGTAGTAAGTTTTGGTAGATTAAATAAAATTTTACTATATTTAAAAAATTATCCATTAAAAACTAAAAAATTTATATCATATAAAAGATGATTAAAAATTTATGGATTAGTTAAAGATAAAAAACATCTAACTCCTGAAGGTATAATTATTATAAAATTTCTATCTAAACTTATCAATTAATTGAAGATATAGTCCGAACAATAACGGATGTTATTGAGTATTTTCATCGTATACGTACAATAAAAGTACATAATGAAAATCAACATTTTTGCCTACTCCTGTTTCTGCTTTAATTCATGCTGCTACTATGGTTACAGCTGGTGTTTATTTATTAATGCGTTCTTCACCTTTAATTGAATATAGTAGTACTGTTTTATTATTATGTTTATGATTAGGTGCTATTACTACAATTTTTAGTAGTTTAATTGGTCTATTCCAACAAGATATTAAAAAAGTTATAGCTTATTCTACTATGAGTCAATTGGCTCAAAAATATATTTATATATTTTTTCATCAAACTATATGCGTAAAGGCTATTTATTTAGTTAATTCGCAGATAACCAAAGCTCGTGGTTATATTTTATATATCCACTATAATCTTAAGTTTTTTAATTCATCTACCATTATAAGGTTATACCTGTACATTCTGTCTGTGTTAATATGATGAAAATTTAAAATTATTAGTAAGTTAGTAGGAATCTCAGAGGCCATACGTTTGATATTAGTCTTTTTATATTTTTATTTTCCCTTTATCTTTATTATATATATAGTTAAACCTTTCTTATATTCATCCTTATTTAACAATATACCTTTTTTTTATAAAATAAATATGTCTACTTGTTTTGATAATCTTGCATTTAAACAATGATTAGCTGGTTTAATCGATGGTGATGGTTATTTTCTATTAACTAAAAAAGGTTATAATAGTTTAGAAATTACTATGGATGCTCGCGATAAAAAAGTTTTATATTTAATACAACATAGTTATGGTGGATCTATAAAACAAATTTCAAATGCTAATGCATTTAAATATAAATTAAGAAATAAATCAGGATTAATTTTATTAATAAATGATATCAATGGTTTAATAAGAAATCCCGTACGTTTATTACAAATGAACAAACTATGTATAAAATTTAATATTGAGTTAAAATATCCTGAAAATCTTTCTTTTAATAATGGGTGATTAAGTGGTTTTATAGACAGTGATGGTTCTATATATTATAGTGAAACATCAGGACAAGTTTTTATTAGTATAACTCAAAAAAATAAATATTTATTAGAACCTTTAATTGATATTTATGGAGGAAGTGTTCATATTTCTAGTCCTAAATTAGAAGCATTTAAATATGCTATATATAGAAAAACTGAATTATTTAATTTAATAGATAACTATTTTAATAAATATCCTTTAAGAACAGAAAAAATGAAAAGAGTTAATTTAATAAAACAATTTTTTTTAGTAAAATTATGTAAAAATAATAAAGATGTTGAAAAATTTAATGAATGAGTTAAATTTAAAGATAAATGAGAAAAATTTCAAGATTAATAAAGAAATGGTCCAAATTACATCAATTCTTTTTTTTGATAGTAATATTGCAATTAGGTATGATGGTTATAGCTATAGGTTTATCTTCATATAATTTAGCTTTATTTCATTTAGTTAACCATGCTTTTTATAAAGCACTTTTATTTTTAGGTGCTGGTGCTGTAATACATTCTGTAGGTGATAATCAAGATTTTAGAAAATACGGTGGTTTAAAAGTATTTTTACCTTTAGTTTATTCTGTTATGTTAATAGCATCTTTTAGTCTAGTAGCTATACCTTTTATGACAGGTTTTTATTCTAAAGATTTTATACTTGAATCTGCATTTGGTCAGTATTATTTATCTAGTACTATAGTTTATTTTATAGCTACTATAGGTGCTATGTTTACTACTTTATATTCTGTAAAAGTTCTATATTTAACTTTTTTAACTAATCCTAATGGTCCTTTAAATAGTTATAAACATGTTGACCAAGGTAATATTTTTATTAATTTACCTTTAATTATTTTAGCTATTTTTTCTATTTTCTTTGGTTATTTAACTAAAGATCTTTTTATAGGTTTAGGTACAGGTTTTTATTCAGATAATAGTATTTTTATACATCCTAATCATGAAATTATGTTAGATACAGAATTTGCTGTTCCTACTTTATTTAAATTATTACCTTTTTTCTTTACTATTAGTTTAAGTTTATTTGCTTTTATTTTATCTGAATTTTTTGGTAATTTACTTATTAAATTTAAATTTACGCGTTTTGGTTATAATATTTTTAGTTTTTTAAATCAAAGATTTTTAATCGAATTTTTTTATAATAAATATATTACTGATTTTATTTTAAAATTAGGTGGTATTACTACTAAAGTTCTTGATAAAGGTTCTGTTGAATTATTAGGTCCTTATGGTTTAGAAAAATTTTTATTAAGTTTAAGTATTAATATTTCTAATATTAGTACTGGTGTTATTACTTCTTATGCTTTATATATTTTAGTTGGTTTAATCTTTTATATTTGTTTATTATTTTTTAATTATTTCGATAGTAATTTTTTATTCTTAATATTATTTGCTATCTTTTTTACTATTAATAATAACAATAATAAATAATTTTTATCTCTTATGTTATTAACTTCTATTTTTTTTTTATTATTATCTAATTCCTTTAGTTTAAAGCGTGATATTTCTATTTACTATTCTAGAATAGGTATTGTTGTACAATTATATTGTATATTTTTTTGTTATAACAATTTATTTCTTCCTTATTTAAGTTCAGGTATTGGTCTATTTGGGGGTTTATTTAGTATTTCTTCTCTTTCTATTACTTTTCATTTATTTATTTTTATACTTACATTTTTTATTTTAAATTTAACTGCTTTTTATCCTAGAAAATTTTTATCTAATGATTATTTAAGTTTATATAATTTATTATTTACTAAACTAAATACTTTTGTTACTAATATTTTAAATAAAAAAGGTGAACAATTTACTATTATTGAATATACTTTAATTATTTTATTTATTGTTGCTGGTAGTATCTTTTTAATATCTAGTAGTGATTTTATATCTCTTTATTTATCTATTGAATTACAAAGTTATGGTTTATATTTATTATGTACTTTATATAGAAATTCTGAATCTTCTACTGCTTCTGGTTTAACTTATTTTTTATTAGGTGGTTTATCTTCTTGTTTTATTCTATTAGGTATAGGTTTAATTTATGCTAATTCTGGTACTACTTATCTTGAAAGTTTTTATATTTTTACTAATTTATCTAATATTATTAATCTTAATGAATTTAATACTATATATTGAGATTTAACTAAATTTATTCCTTATTGTTTATTATTAATTACTATTGGTTTTTTATTTAAAATGTCTGCTGCTCCTTTCCATTTCTGATCTCCTGATGTTTATGACGGTATTCCTACAATTGTTACTACTTTTGTTGCTATTATACCAAAAATTTCTATTTTAATCGTTTTATTACATTTAGTTCATTTTACTAATTATATTCTTATTTCTTCTGATTATACTTGAACTTCTAGCCTTTTAGTTAGTAGTCTTTTATCTTTAATTATTGGTACTGTTTTAGGTTTAACTCAATTTAGAATTAAAAGATTATTTGCTTATAGTACTATCTCTCATTTAGGTTTCTTATTATTGGCTTTATCTATTAATAGTGTTGAATCTATTCAATCCTTTATTTTTTATCTTATTCAATATAGTTTTTCTAATTTAAATGCTTTTTTCTTATTATTAAGTATTGGTTATACTTTATTCTTCTATATTAATAATAATATTCATCATCTTAATCTTTTAGATAAAAATAATTCTCCTATTCAATTATTAAGCCAAATTAAAGGTTATTTTTATATTAATCATACTTTAGCTTTAAGTTTAGCTATTACTTTATTTTCTTTCGCTGGTATTCCTCCTCTTGTTGGTTTCTTTGCTAAATTTATGGTTCTTTCTTCTGCTTTACAAAATGGTTTCATTTTTATTGCTTTAGTTGCTGTTCTAACTAGTGTTATTAGTGCCGTTTATTATTTAAATATTGTAAAACTTATTTTCTTTGATTTTCATTCTTATAAATTTAGTTCTAATTTATTTAATCTTAATATTCCTGCTAATATTATTAATAATAATAATAAAATTTTAAATACTATTTATTTTAAATCTTCTATTTCTTTATCTAATTCTTTATCTATCCCTATCTCTATACTTACTTTATTTATTCTTTTATTTATGCTTATTCCTGATCAATTATTACATTTATCTAACTTATTATCTATTTTTATCTTTACTCCTTCTTTATTATAATTTATCTTATATATTTTATTCCTTTTCCTACTTTTTATAGTTTAGACAAGAATTTTTTGCTATTTTTTAAATATTATATTAAAAATAAGATTTAATTTAAGTTATTTTTTTTTATTTA